>NW_027248652.1:25000-54125 GCF_031021105.1 Erythrolamprus reginae | reverse complement strand
AAAATGAAGCAGCTGAGGCTGCTTTGAGGGCCCATGCATTCATTTGATGGGCCTTTTTGATTATGCTCTCGGCCCTCCGGTCTTCTGGTCGTAGGCCGTCTGCCACCTCTGATGCACTAGTGCATTAGAAACAAGAGCCGCTACAGGGGCATCGACAGATGGGAATTCTAGTAAATTCTCCAATTCTGGTTCAAACGCATAGAATTTCCTTTCTGAGACTGTTGGGCCTAGAGCACCCGCTGGGTATTGCCAGGGTCTTTTAACATTGTCCAAGAACAATTTGGGAGCAGGTATACAGTCTGCATCCCTCTGGGTTTCAGTAAGTACCCTTGAGGTCGGTTGAGTGATCTCTGCCTGGTCAGCGGGCTTGCCAGGTGCATCTGAGGCGATAGTTAACTTAGCCTTGTTCAAGAGCACACGAAAAATAGAGGGCCTAAAGAGGCCAGTATATGCCGGGGGTTCTGGAGGTACACCCTCATCCTCTGATAGGCCATCATCCGGATCAGAACCATGCTCCCTAAAGCCCATGTCCTCCTGAAAGGATTCGTGCGTGGGAGATGGGGGTGCCGGAGCTGCCCATATATTCCTCTGGACAGATGGAGAAGGGCGAGGCGAAGCCGGGGGGGCACTGGGCATGTGTTGTTGGGCCCCAGCCACTATGCCATGGGAATAGGCCGAAGCAATCATGTCCTGCAATGCAGGTGGCAGGCGTTGCCAGGTGTCTGGGGAGGATCTGAGGCCAGCTGCTGTCGGGGTGAATGAGGCAGTTGGCATTGGTTGAGATGTCATGTGCCATGCCGGGGAAGAAGAAGAAGAAGGCCTGGTAATGTCTGGCCTAGTTGGCTCTGCCACCTGGATGCACCCCCAAATCTATCCGGTGACCAGTCCCGATCAGTTGCTGATCCCATGCCCTCCGGGAGCCCCGGGGGGGTAGTACCTGTTATAGGTGCATTTTGTGGCATGGCAGCTTGCTTTTGTGCCTCCAATTGCTCCTCCAGGGCTTTGATGCGCCTTTCAGCATCTCTCATTGCAGAGGAGGTTTGCGAAGATTTAGACTTGGGCTTGGAAGAGTGAGACTTCTCCTTAGCCTTTGTGATCGGGGCCTCAGCTGTCCCCTGTTGGGCTGGATCGGCCATGAGGATGATTATAAGGCTCCGTTAGACCAACAGGTAATTATAGCTGCGTTTGAGCAATTTGGTCAGTAAAAATGGCCGCCGCTATTATGTTCCGCCTCTTCCTGTTGCACAGGACATCCGGGCGATATAATTGGGTAATCGGACTGTCCGTCAATCCTCCAAGATGGCGGCCCGGAGCTAAGCCTCAAAATGGCGGCGCCCTGTGTTTGGCGCCTTTATTGTCATGGCCGCGCCCATTACAGCTGCCGTTGCGAACGGCGATGCTTTTCTCGGGCTCCTGGCTCGGCGCTCCGCTCGCCGGCTCGTTTCCCAGCCCGCGGCTTTTCTTTCCTGGCTGGCGAAATTCAAATGTCCTCTTTTCGTCGTCTCCGGCTCCCGATGGTCGCTCCGAACAGAGGTATGGCCGCGCAGGCCGGGGACCTCGTTCCTTGGGCGACGCCCGGTCCTTGGAGCTGTACCCTCGCAGGGAAGAGGCTCCGACCTGGGTGAAGAGAAAGTGGGCATAGCTCCGCAGAACCAGGGGTCCAAACTGCCGAGCTACATTGTCCAGTCTCTGAAAGACAAACAGAAAAATTTTTTTGTTAGTGAATATCTTAATATGCTTTATAATAAAACAATAAAAAACAGTAAAAGTTAAGCAAATGTACAAGCTAAAATAACAAGACTACAAGAGTCATAGGAGGAAAAACTCATGAGTCCCTCCACTATGACTGAGTTTTTTAGACTGACCCAGAGAGGGCAACATGGGGGTTGGACCGGTTATTTATGCTAATTTTTAACTCAGTCCCTTCCAATAGGCTGTAGATTAACCCATGTTGGACTCTCCGAAGCAGTGCAAGTGGAGAATAGAATAGAATAAAATAGAATAGAACAGAACAGAATAGGGGTAGACAAAGTTGGCTCTTTTATGACATATAGACTTAACTCCCAGAATTCCTGAGCCAATCGTGTTAACTCAGGAGTTGAAGTCCACATGTCATAGAAGAGCAAACTTTGCCTACCACTGGAATAGAATAGGATAGGATAGGATAGGATAGACACAGGGTCAACCTAAATAACACTTGACTCCTGACACTAGAAGGTCATGATTTATTAACTGGTTGGCATTCTTTCCTATGGAAAAAAGAAAAAGACCCAAATATTTTCAGATTTACACATGATTAGGGAGGCACTAATTACAACCTGGTTGGAATTAAAAAAAAGAAAACACTGTATTAAAATTCCAAATTGGTCCTCAACAAAATCTCTCTCACAATCCCCAACAATGTTTCCCCGGGCCTATACAATTTATGTATGGTATGTCTGTGTGTATGTCTGGTTTAATAATGGGTTTTTTAATTTTTTTAAATTTATTGGATTTGTTGTGAATTGTTTTATTATATGTTGTGAGCTGCCCCGAGTCTACGGAGAGGGGCGGCATACAAATCTAATAAATAAATAAATGTTCTAACGGACACCATCTTCTCCAAATGCTTTAAATAAAGAACAGTGTTGTTTTTCTTATTAACACGTGATTCCCGAGCTTGAAATAACTCAGGACAAATTAAATACAATCCTTGTTTGTTTGACTCCCAGGAGCTATTCATAGCAAGCAAGGTATTGTGGGCTGCAACCTTGCTTTCGGTTGCTGGTAATATCACACCCAGTTGTCTCCGCTTCGCTATTCTAGTCCTTCACAATAAGGAGCAGCAGAGATAGTCAAAAATAGATCTCACTTGCATGAAAAAAAATCTGTCATTGGAATCCACTATCAATCTATGGATTCTGCACTAACTAATTGTGATCCCCTTATATAGAGTGCTGGTGAGACCCCATTTGGAATACTGTGTTCAGTTCTGGAGACCTCACCTACAAAAAGATATGGATCAAATTGAACGGGTCCAAAGACGGGCTACAAGAATGGTGGAAGGTCTTAAGCATAAAACGTATCAGGAAAGACTTAATGAACTCAATCTGTCTAGTCTGGAGGACAGAAGGAAAAGGGGGGACATGATCGAAGCATTTAAATATATTAAAGGGTTAAATAAGGTTCAGAGGGGAAGTGTTTTTAATAGGAAAGTGAACACAAGAACAAGGGGACACAATCTGAAGTTAGTTGGGGGAAAGATCAAAAGCAACGTGAGAAAATATTATTTTACTGAAAGAATAGTAGATCCTTGGAACAAACTTCCAGCAGACGTGGTTGGTAAATCCACAGTAACTGAATTTAAACGTGCCTGGGATAAACATATATCCATTGTAAGATAAAATACAGGAAATAGTATAAGGGCAGACTAGATGGACCATGAGGTCTTTTTCTGCCATCAGTCTTCTATGTTTCTATGTTTCTAAGTCAGAAAGCTCAAACTGCCCAAGGAGCTGCTGATCCAGTTCTACAGAAGAATCATTGAATCTGTCATCTGCACCTCTATCACTGTCTGGTTCGGTTCTGCAACCCAAGAAGACCGGCACAGACTTCAGAGGAGAATCAGAACTTCAGAAAAAAACAATTGCTGCCAACCTGCCTTCCACTGAGGACCTGTAGACTGCACGAGTCAAAAAGGGGGCTGTGAAAATATTTACTGACCCATCACATCCTGGACATAAACTGTTTCAACTCCTACCTTCAAAACCTCACTACAGATCACTGCACACCAAAATAACTAGACACAAGAACAGTTTTTCTCCTCTGCTAAAGAAATAATTCCCTCAACACTGTCAAACTATTTACTAAGTCTAAGTCTAAGGCTGAGCGGCGAGAGGATGGTGGAGCTGCCGCTCTTCTGAGAATTATGGTGGAAAATGCCAGACGATGACCCATTGTAGGCCAGTTATTGTTTTTGTCCTCCTGTTACTGAGCCCTCTGTTTGGAGGTCGACTAAACAATGTCGTTTGGTGGGGACCCAGGAGAAGAGCCTTCTCTGTGGCGGCCCCGATCCTCTGGAACCAGCTCCCCCCGGAGATCAGAACTGCCCCCACCCTCCTTGCCTTTCGTAAAGTTCTTAAGACCCATCTCTGCCGTCATGCATGGGGGAACTGAGACATCTCTCCCGGGCCTATACAGTTTACACATGGTATGTTTGTGTGTATGTTTGCTTTTAATAATGGGGTTTTTAGTGTTTTTTAAATTATTAGATTTGTTCTTACATTGTCTTTGTTATTGTTGTGAGCCACCCCAAGTCTACGGAGAGGGGCGGCATACAAATCTAATAAATAATAATAATAATAATAATAATAATAATAATAATAATAATAATAAGTCTGCACTACTATTTCTACTAGAAAGAAAGAAAGAAAGGAGGGAGGGAGGGGAGAAAGAAAGAAGAGGAGGAGGAAGGAAGGAAGGAAGGACACTGAGATATTACTTAGTCAATGAAGCACCTGCAAAAATACCACCAAGTTCAGACAGCATCAAATAAAAGAAAATCTTTGAGAGAACCAAGGACTCCTCAGTCCTTCTCTTCCCCTTCCTCCTCCTCCATCCTCCACTGATGATGTTCCCTAGTTGGATCTAGAAACGTCTGAAACCCCCCACCCCACCCCACTAAGCTTAGAGAACATCAAGGACCCCACAGTTCAACCCACAGCCAAGAACATTCTCTTCTCTTAGCACCACTTGGGAAAAAAAAAAACCTTTATTTATTTATTTTTATTTTTTATTTATTTATTCTTTGTCCAATATACAATACATATGGAAGAGAATAGACATTAAGTAATATATATATAACGATAGAAAGTAAAAAGAAGAGAAGTAGATGGGAGGGAGAGAGTATATATGATATAAGAGATAAGGAGAGAATATATATAGATATAGATATATAGATATAGATAAGGAGAGAATATATATGACATATGAGATAAGGAAAGACAATTGGACAGGGGATGATAGGCACATCAGTGCATTTATATACGCCCCTTACTGGCCTCTTAGGAACCTGGAGAGGTCAATCGTGGAGAGTCTAAGGGAGAAGTGTTGGGGGTTGGGAGTTGACACTATCGAGTCCGGTAATGAGTTCCACGCTTCGACAACTCGATTGTTAAAGTCATATTTTTTACAGTCAAGTTTGGAGTGGTTAATATTAAGTTTGAATATTAAGTTTGAAGTCCTTGTCTTCCTCTCTCCTTTGTGTCAGCTGTGGTTGAGTCCAGCCTTCTTTTTTATTTATTTACTTATTTATTGGATTTATATGCCGCCCCTCTCTGAAAATTCGGGGCGGCTAACAGCAATCATAAAAAGTATACAATAGTATACAATAATAATCCAATACTAAAAGCGAATTAAAATCCCTTAATATAAAAAACGCAAACATACATACAGACATACCATGCATAGAATTGTAAAGGCCTAGGGGGAAAAGGAATCTTAATTCCCCCATGCCTGGCGGCAGAGGTGGGTTTTAAGTAGTTTACGAAAGGCAAGGCGGGTGGGGGCAATTCTAATCTCTGGGGGGAGTTGGTGCCAGAGGGCCGGGGCCACCACAGAGAAGGCTCTTCCCCTGGGTCCCGCTAAGTGGCATTGTTTAGTTGAGGGGACCCGGAGAAGACCCACTCTGTGGGACCTAACTGGTCGCTGGGATTCGTGCCGCAGAAGGTGGTCCCTGAGGTAATCTGGTCCGGTGCCATGAAGGGCTTTATAGGTCATAACCAACACTTTGAATTGTGACTGGAAACTGATCGGCAACCAATGCAGACTGCGGAGTGTTGGTGTAACATAGGCATATTTGGGAAAGCCCATGATTGCTCTCGCAGCGGCATTCTGCACAATCTGAAGTTTCCGAACACTTTTCAAAGGTAGCCCCATGTTGAGCATTACAGTAGTTGAGCCTCGAGGTGATGAGGCCATGAGCGACTGTGAGCAGTGAGTCCCGGTCCAAAAAGGGCCGCAACTGGTGCACCAGGCGAACCTGGCCGAACGCCCCCCTCGCCACAGCTGAAAGATGTTTCTCTTTTCTTCTGTTCTGAAGTCCGTTCTGAGGAGCCAGTTTTCAAGAGCTCTGCAGGACCCAGAGGGAGGTTGTAACTTGGAACGACAGCCAATGCTCGAAGAGACGATGGGGCGCGCGTGAGAGGACAACCTTTCTCCTTGACTCCCAAAGAGGGCTCCGGTCTGAGTACACAAATCCAATTTCATAGATCTCCAGGGAAGGAGGCTATTACGCACCGTGGTTATTAGAAAGCCGTCCAAATGACCTCAAATAGTTTTTCCTACACGATCGTGCCATCCGCAGGTTGCAAGATCTCTGCTGGCGCCATTTATTCGGCTGCTCTAAGCTCAGCTCCTTACGATTCCCAGGAAATTCTTGATGCAAGAAACAGATTGAAACAGGGTTTTGTTTTCTTTTTTGGGTCTTTCTACATCATTGTCAAACACAATTTCATTGAGGGCTGATTAGCATTCTTTCTTTCTTTCTTTCTTTCTTTTATTTATATATATTTGTCAAACAGGTATAGAATTATAGTTTGTATTAACATAACAAAGTATGAAAGAAAGAAAGAAAGAAAGAAAGAGGGAGGAGACAGAAAAAGAAAGAGAAGAAAGAGAAAGAAAGAGAAAGGAAGAGAAGGAAGGAAGGAAGGAAAGAAAGAAAGAAAGAAAGAAAGAGGGACGGAGGGAGGAGACAGAAAGAGAAAGAGAAGAAAGAGAAAGAAAGAGAAGGAAGGAAGGAAAGAAAGAAAGAAAGAAAGAGGGACGGAGGGAGGAGACAGAAAGAGAAAGAGAAGAAAGAGAAAGGAAGGGAAGGAAGGAAAGAAAGAAAGAGGGAGGGACGGAGGGAGGGAGGAGACAGAAAGAGAAATAGAAGAAAGAGAAAGGAAGAGAAGGAAGGAAGGAAAGAAAGAAAGAAAGAAAGAGGGACAGAGGGAGGAGACAGAAAGAGAAAGAGAAGAAAGAGAAAGGAAGAGAAGGAAGGAAGGAAGGAAAGAAAGAAAGAAAGAAAGAAAGAGGGAGGGACGGAGGGAGGGAAGAGACAGAAAGAGAAAGAGAAGAAAGAGAAAGGAAGAGAAGGAAGGAAGGAAAGAAAGAAAGAAAGAAAGAGGGACGGAGGGAGGAGACAGAAAGAGAAAGAGAAGAAAGAGAAAGGAAGAGAAGGAAGGAAGGAAAGAAAGAAAGAAAAAAAAACGAAAGAAAGAACAGAGAGATGCACATACAAAGAGAGAAAGGGAGGAAGAGGGGGAGGGTGGGACACTCCATGACTCCCTACTTGGTGGTACCCAAAGAGACTCTTCCTTCCTTCCTTTGACCCTCCCTCCCTCCCTCCCTGGATGAAAGAGGGGGGGAAGACTTCATCCACCATGCAGTATCTTCTCTTGATAACTTGAGGGCTCTTAGGAAAAGCCCTCCTTTATTTGAATGCCTTATTGTAGGCTGGTGATTTTTTTCCCCCAGCAACTTTCATTGGCAATCTAAAAATGACACCTGTCCATCTGAACAGGAGATCAGGGAAGCTTTGCAACCTTCTTGGCCATGTGTCTCCATGCTCCACGCTCCATTCACTTCTAAGCACAGGAGATAAACATCACTATAAAATTAGCTTCATTAGAAATCCCCATATAATTCCCATCAGCTGAATTAAGGCTGCAGTTTACATTAAATCATGTTCTCATCTCAGCTTCGGTTTCTTAAAAAAAAAAAAAAAAATTATTAGTTTTATAAAAAGGAAGGGGGGAACAGGAGTACAAAATTAAAAAAAGGGGGGGGAGGAGAATACAGGTATAATAAGTTTAAAGGTAAAATTTACAAAGAGTTACCGAGGTCCATTATATTCCTTAATATACATATCGTTATTATATATTGACTAATATTATTACAATAGTTCTATTCAAATTTCATTCTTATTTTACTTTCCAGTGACCATATTTATTATCTTTACCATATATAACTTAACAAATCTATGGAGGAGGTAGGGTAGGAAAGGGGTTGTCTGCTTCGATAGCAGACATTGAGTTTAATGACTTGATGTTCTTATAAATGAGAATAATAAACTATGTGATGATAGAGTTAGTTTTTTCCAGTAATTATATAGAGCGCTGGTGAGACCCCATTTGGAATAATACTGTGTTCAGTTCTGGAGACCTCACCTACAAAAAGATATGGATAAATTTGAACAGGTCCAAAGACGGGCTACAAGAATGGTGGAAGGTCTTAAGCATAAAACGTATCAGGAAAGACTTCATGGACTCAATCTGTGTAGTCTGGAGGACAGAAGGAAAAGGGGGGACATGATCGAAACATTTAAATATGTTAAAGGGTTAAATAAGATCTAGGAGGGAAGTGTACGTAAGGTACACAGAACCAGTAGAAAAAAATGGGTGAACAGTGTGGTCTGGCGGTAGGGAAAGCAAGTGGGATGCTTGGCTGCATAGCTATAGGTATAACAAGCAGGAAGAGGGAGATTGTGATCCCGCTGTATAGAGTGCTGGTGAGACCCCGTTTGGAACACTGTGTCCAGTTCTGGAGATCTCACCTACAAAAAGATATTGACAAAATTGAAGGGGTCCAAAGACGGGCTACAAGAATGGTGGAAGGTCTTAAGCATAAAACGTATCAGGAAAGACTTAATGAACTCAATCTGTATAGTCTGGAGGACAGAAGGAAAAGGGGGGACATGATCGAAACATTTAAATATGTTAAAGGGTTAAATGAGATCCAGGAGGGAAGTGTTTTTAATAGGAAAGTGAACACAAGAACAAGGGGACACAATTTGAAGTTAGTTGGGGGAAAGATCAAAAGCAACGTGAGAAAATATTATTTCACTGAAAGAGTAATAGATCCTTGGAACAAACTTCCAGCAGATGTGGTTGGTCAATCCAGAGTAACTGAATTTAAACATGCCTGGGATAAACATTGTAAGATAAAATACAGGAAATAGTATAAGGGCAGACTAGATCAGTGTTTTTCAACCAGTGTGCCGTGGCACACTAGTGTGCCGCGAGACATGGTCAGGTGTGCCGCGAAGCTCAGAGAGAGAAAGAAAACAAGAGAAAGAAAGAAAGAGAGAAAGAAAGAAAGAAAGAAAGAGCAAGAGAGAGAGAAAGAAAATAAGAGAGAAAGCAAGCAAGAGAGAAAGAAAGAGAGAGAGAGAGAGAAAGAGAACAAGAGAGAAAGAAAGAAAGCAAGAGAGAGAGCAAAAGAGAGAAAGAAAGAAAGAGAGAGGGAGGGAGGGAAGGTGGGAGAAAGACATAGAGGGAGGGAGGGAGGGAGGGAGGGAGAGAGAAAGAGCAAAAAAGAGGAAAGAAGGAAGAGAGAAAGAAAGGGATGGAGAGAGAAAAAAAAGAGTGAGAGAAAGAGTGAGAGAGAAATAGAGCGAAAGGAAGAGAGAAATTTTTTTGTCCAAACTTTTTTTAGCCGCCCCCCTCCCCTCAGTGTGCCCCATGGTTTTGTAAATGTAAAAAATGTGCCGTGGCTCAAAAAAGGTTGAAAACCACTGGACTAGATGGACCATGAGGTCTTTTTCTGCTGTCAGTCTCCTATGTTTCTATGTTTCTAATTGTATGGGTATATTAGTAGGTTTGAACCCAGACAGCTTTTGGATGACTTCGTATTCTAGATATCCATTGGTACCATTTCAGCTTTGGTTTCTATCTCTCTCTCTCTCTCTCTCTCTCCCCCTCCTGCTTGGAGACCCAATGCTACCGAAGAGTCATTTGAACTTCTTATGTTCTCCTACTAGGGTTGATAGCCTCACAATTCCTGCTGCCTTAGGAAAATTCCCAGATCCACCTCGAAGCAATTAGCTTAATCCAATTAGGGATTTGATTTGATTTGATTTATTGGATTTGTATGCCGCCCCTCTCCGGAGACTCGGGGCGGCTAACAACAATAATAAAACCGTATACAAAATAATCCAATACTAAAAACGATTAAAAACCCATTAATATAAAAAACCAAGCATACATACAGACATACCATGCATAAAATTGTAAAGGCCTAGGGGGAAAGGGTATCTCAATTCCCCCATGCCTGGCGGCAGAGGTGGGTTTTAAGTAGCTTACGAAAGGCAAGGAGGGTGGGGGCTATTCTAATCTCTGGGGGGAGTTGTTTCCAGAGGGTCGGGGCCGCCACAGAGAAGGCTCTTCCCCTGGGTCCCGCCAAGCGGCATTGTTTAGTTGATGGGACCCGGAGAAGACCCACTCTGTGGGACCTAACTGGTCGCTGGGATTCGCTGGGAGATCCGACACTGTGTTTCCTAATCCAGCTTTTGATTATTTCCGTTCGCAAGTTCAACTACCACCGAGTTCCTTCTTAGTTTAACATCTGCCACCGAAGTGAGATTTTTCCCTGTGTATCTGCAGGGTGAGGAGAAACGAGGTAACAGATGTGCCTGGTTTTTAAAGATGGAGCCATTAAGAGCTCTAAAGGAAAGGAAGCCGTCCAGATACAGCCGCTAACCGAGATGGATTTTCTAGCTAATTTGCTATTTATAGATGAGCTTGGCAGGAGGTGTTGGTGGCTAATGATGAAAAAAAATGGAATAGGCATGGATGAAAGTGACCTTGAGTTGACCGGCCCCAACTCCCCAAACACGACAAACCATCTGAAATTAACTCAAATATTCCTTTATTAGGAGCACCAGCAGCCCTGGCAAAATGTTTCTCACTTAACATAGGCTAACAGGTCTGTCCAGCAGGGAGGTGAATAGTTATCTGCCACATGTAAACATGAGCCAAGAACAGGGGTAGGCAATTAAATTTGCCAGGGGGCCGCATGAGAAATTGGGATGGTTTTAGAGGGCCGTATTAATATAATTAACTCAGTTCTACCCAATACTGTATACTATTGGGTAGAACTGAGTTAATTATATTAAAATTATAAATTGGTAAAATGAGGCCCTGGAATTTTGGAAGCAATATGCTTATTCTCTGTAAAACGCTTTAAAAGAGCTGTAAAGCACCGTGAAGCAGTATATAAGTCTAAGCACTATTGTTCCTGCTAACTCCACATTCTGGTTTGGAAAATTGGAGTCAGTACATTGGAAACTCTAGATTAGCTTTTGAGGAATGCTAGTTCTGATGACCAAGGCAGAAATACTCGGGGGGAATGAATGAATGAATGAATGAATGAATGAATGAATGAATGAATGAATGAACGAACGAATGAACAAGCGCATGAACGAATGAATGCATTAATGCATTAATGAATGAATGCATGCATGAATGAATGCACGCATGAATGAATGAATGAATGAACGAACGAACGAACGAATGCATGAATGAATGAATGAATGAATAAATAAATGAATGCATAAATGAATAAATGAATGAATGAAGGCACGCATGAATGAATGAATGCATGAATGAATGAATGAGTCAATGCATTAATGAATGCACGCATGAATGCATGAATGCATGAATGCATGAATGAATGCATGAATGCATGAATGAATGAATGCATGAATGAACGAACGAATGAACGAATGAACAAACGCATGAACGAATGAATGCATGAATGCATTAATGAATGAATGCATGCATGAATGAATGCACGCATGAATGAATGAACAAACGAACGAACGAATGAACGCACTCCCACTGGGCCCGCTGAATTTATGAATGGTATGCTTGTATGTGTGTATGTTAGTATAGGGTTTTTTAAAACTTTTCATATTTTAATTAATTGGATTATGTATTGGATTGTTTTTTCACTTGTTGTGAGCCGCCCCGAGTCTTCGGAGAGGGGCGGCATACAAATCCAAATAATAAATAAATAAATAAATAAATGAACGCATGAATGCATGAATGCATGAATGAATGAATGAATGAATGAATGAATGAATGAATAAATGAATGAATGCATAAATGAATGAATGAATGAATGAATGAATGAATGAATGAATGAATGAATGAATGAATGAATCAATGGAAGGCACGCATGAATGAATGCATGAATGCATGAATGAATCAATGAATCAATGCATTAATGAATGCACGCATGAATGAATGAATGAATGAATGCATGAATGAATGAATGCATGCATGCATAACTGAATGAATTAATGAATTAATGAATTAATTAGTTAATGAAGGCACACATGAATGGATGGAAACTAATCAAGGAGAAAAGCAACCTGGAATGAAGGCAAAATTACCTAGACAGAATCAGTGGAATGGCTTACCTTCAGAAGTTGTGGGCGCTCCATCACTTGAGGCTTTTAAGAAGAGACTGGACAGCCACTTGTCCGAAACAGCATCGGCTCTCCTGATAGAGCCCAGGGTCAGACTAGAAGATCTCTTTCTGTATTTGAATAGGCTTGGAGCCTTCCGGCTTCCTCACAATTGTTACTGACCTCAATCTGCTGGAGAGCTTCTTCCCGTTGACGGATGACTTCTAGGTCTTCTTCTGTGATCTCGGACAGCAGGGCGTTTTCCTGGCTCTGTTCCAGCTGTGAGTTATCTCCCCCGCCGAAGATCCTCTCGTCATCAGCCAGGTCAGAGAAAGGGGTCTTGGGGCTTTGCTGAGGAGGAGAACCAGAAGTGTAGAATTAGAAGTGTAGGGTTCAAAAGCTGGAACAGAATCTTCAAGAAAGGACACCTGAAGATAACAGGTGAAGAGATACATACTATAGACCAGTGTTTCCCAACCTTGGCAATTTGAAGATATTTGGACTTCAACTCCCAGAATTCTGCAGCCAGCAAATGCTGGCTGGGGAATTCTGAGAGTTGAAGTCCAAATGTCTTCAAGTAGCCAAGGTTGGGAAACACTGCTATAGACTATAGATTAAAGAGTATAGAACCATAAAGATATATGCTTTGGTACAACTATGAAATAGTATAGTATAGTATAGTATAGTATAGTATAGTATAGTATAGTATAGTATAGTATAGTATAGTGTATAGTGTATAGTGTATAGTGTATAGTGTATAGTGTATAGTGTATAGTGTATAGTGTATAGTGTATAGTGTATAGTGTATAGTATAAGCATAGTATAGTATAAGTAGAGTAGAGTCGAGTAGAGTATAACATACAAAATGGAATGATAATAGAATAGAATAGAATAATAAAATATGAAATGGAATGGGATAGAATTAGAACAAAACAGAATAGAATACAAAAGGGAATGGAATGGAAATAGAAACACTAATAGTAGAGTAGAGTAGAATAGAATAAAATAGAGTAGAAGGACCGTTGAACTTACCTGAACGGTCTTCTCGCTGCACTGTGAGGAGAGTCCAATGTGGGTTGTTCTTCAGCCTCATTGGCAGGGACTGAGTTAAAAATTAACATAATTATTATGTCCCGCCCCCCTCTACCTCCTCAGGTTCAGTCAAGAAAAACGAAGGAATAGTGTAAACAAACCAATTTTATTAACTAAGAAGTTAAACTGGTAACGAACTGAACCCCTGGGCCAAGAAGCCGGGAGGGTTTGGACTCTCCTCACAGTGCAGCGAGAAGACCATTCAGGTAAGTTCAACGGTCCTTCTCCCCTGCACTGTTCGGAGAGTCCAATGTGGGATATACCCAAGCAAACCAACTAGGGCGGGATAGGCTGGACCAGGGGTGTCTGAACACAAACCCGTTGCAGCACTCTGCGACCGAATGCCGCTTCCGATGAAGCGAATGAGTCTATACGGTAGTGTCTGATGAAAGTCGTGGGGGCCGCCCAGGTTGCGGCCCGACAGATGTCATCGATTGACGCCTGTGTGTTCCAGGCGGCAGTGGTGGCTGCACTTCTGGTAGAGTGAGCCGTGATTGTCCTTGGCAAAGGTGTCCCACGTGTCCTGTATGCCTCCATAATGCAGGACCGGATCCATCGACTGATAGTTTTAGAGGACACCTTGTTGCCCATGGATCCTGGGAAGAAGGAAACGAATAATGCTTCTGATTTCCTGAAAGAGCTGGTCCGTCGAATGTAAATCTTTAGAGCTCTACGGACGTCCACTTTGTGCCAGCGTAAGACTGACGGGTGTGAGCCGTGGGTACAGAAGTCCGGTAATATTATGTCCTGGGATCTATGAAATCTTGTGTTGACCTTCGGCAGAAAGCTGGGATCTAACCGAAGAGTAACCCGATCTGGGTGGAACACGCAAAGGTCCGGCCGGACTGACAATGCCGCGAGTTCCAACACCCTGCGAGCAGATGTGATGGCCACTAAGAACGCTACTTTGATTGATAGAAGGCGAAGCGTGATTTCTCTCAGTGGTTCAAAAGGAGGTCCTGTAAGGGCCTGTAAGACCAAAGTCAAATCCCAGGATGGGAAGTGATGGATAACTGGAGGAGAAAGATTCGAGGCTCCTCGGAGAAAGTCTTTAACCCATGGATGATGGGAAATCGGTCGAAGGGGGTCTGGTCTTAAGACCGTGGCGATAGCTGCCACCTGCCTGCGAAGGGTGTTTGGGGTCAGCCCTTCGTCCAGCCCCTTCTGTAGGAAGTCTAATAGATGTAAGATGGAGGCTGAGCGAGGGGGGATCTCTCGAGCTCTGCAGAATCTACAAAACGCTGCCCATGTCGCTTGGTAAATGCGAGTTGTTGATGGGCGTCGAGCCGATTGGATGGTATGGATGACCTTTTCCGACAGAGATTCCGCCCTCAAGCGGTCCCCCTCAATCTCCACACGGCGAGCCTCCACCACTGAGGCTCTGGGTGCACCAACGACCCCTGGGTGAGGGAGAGTCTGTGGTATGGGATCCTCCATGGCGGGGAGGTTGAGAGGTCCATCAAGTCCGCGAACCATGGTCGTCTGGGCCAAAAGGGGGCGACGAGAATCACCTCCGCCTGCTCCGAGAGTATCTTGGAGACTACCCTGGGTAGAAGGCAAGTCGGAGGGAAGGCGTAGAGTAGACCCCTTGGCCATGGGGAGAGGAGCGCATTGATACGGTCGGCTCCCGGGCACGGGAACCGGGAGTAGAATCGGCCCACTTGGTTGTTGAGGTGGGTCGCGAACAGGTCCACTACCGGTTCCCCATAACGGTGTATAATGTCCTGGAAAACCTCCGGGTTCAATGACCATTCCCCCGGGTCGATGGTTGTGCGGCTCAACCAATCCGCCTGGGTGTTGTCTGATCCTGAGATGTGTTCTGCTTGGATCGAGACCAGGTGTGTTTCCGCCCAAGACATCAGGGAGTGAGCCTCCTCCATCAAACGGCCCGACCTCGTACCTCCCTGATGTTTTATATGGGCCCTTGTTGCTACGTTGTCCGTCATGACGAGGACATGCTGTCCCTCTACCCGGTCTTTGAAGGAGTGGAGTGCCTTGAAGACTGCCCTTAGTTCTAGCAAGTTGATATTGGGGTCCCTCAGGTCGTCTGCTGTCCAGAGACCCTGGGCCACTCTGGAGCCGCAATGTGCTCCCCAGCCGGAGAGGCTCGCATCTGTAGTGATCATCACCTCCCGATGGTGTAGGAAGGGAGAGCCTCTGGTCAGCGCTTGGGACGTCCACCAGGCAGAGAGTGACGGACGGGTAACGTGAGACGTACCTGGTGTTTGGAGTGGCTCATGCGTGCTCTTTGGAAGGGGAGGAGGAGCCATTGAAGCGGGCGGGCATGCAGCCGCGCCCATGGGACGATGCTGATGCAGGAGATGAAGACTCCTAGCAGCTGGGATAGAAGGGCCAAGGGGACCCTGGTGCGGTGCTGAATAGAAGCTATCAGCGTCCTCACCCTCTGCTGCCTCTCTGATGACAGGTAAACGATTCCGGCTGCAGAGTCTATCAGAGTTCCCAAATGTAAGAGCTGTTTGGTTGGATTCAGGTGGCTTTTCACATAGTTGATCGTGAAACCACAGGTCTCTAGAGAACGTATTGTCCGTTGTAGATCTAGTCTGGCCTGTTGAGGGCTGCTGGACAAGATGATTACGTCGTCCAGATAGGCCATGAGACGAATGGATCTGGTTCTCAGGTCGGCTGTCAGTACATCCAGAAGCTTGGTGAAAGCTCTGGGGGCCGATGAAAGTCCGAAGGGCATTGCCCTGTACTGGAAATGATGGTCCTGTATACAAAAGCGGAGGAAACGTCGATGATGTGGATGAACTGGTACGTGCAGGTACGCCTCTTTGAGGTCGATGGAGGTCATCCAGTCGTGGTGTCGGATGGATGCCAGGATTGACTGTAAGGAATGCATCTTGAAACGTTGGTAGCGAACGTAGATGTTCAGCTGCTTGAGGTTGAGAATCAGGCAGTAGCCGCCGGACATCTTGGAGACCAAGAACACGATAGAGTAGAACCCCTGTCCTTGTTGATGTACTGGCACCGGTTCTATTGCCCCAATGTCCAACAGGTGTTGTACTTCCATGGCAATCAGGGAACATCTTGGTTGAGATACCGACGGGCATTGTAGGAATCTGTCCGGAGGAGTCTGTAGGAAGTTGATGCGCAGACCATTCTTCATGGTATCTAGCGCCCAAATGTCGGTGGAAATAGCCGCCCAAGAGCCTGAGAAGGACTGCAGGCATCCACCGATGGGTACCTGGATGGGTAAGTCATTTTTGTTTTCGGTACCCTCCTCTGTTCCCGCCCCGAAAGGATCTGCGGGGCTGTTGGAACTGTCGGTTCCTGTCTCCATAACCTGTTCTGTCGGACCTGAAGGATGGCTGCGTGTAGGAGCTCTGTCCATATGGCCTGGTGTTTGAGGCCGCAGGCGCGGCCGTGTCCGCTCGAAAGGGCTGCCTTCTGTAGTATGGGGCCGCCCGCCTGTCTTGCCTCCTCGCCGACCTTGGCAGCACCTTTTTCTTGTCTTTATCCTCGATCAAGACTTTATCTAGTGATTCTCCAAAAAGTGTGGTCCCTTGGTAGGGCGCGGTTGCAAGACGCCATTTCGATTTGGCGTCCGCTTGCCAAGAGCGGAGCCATATTAGGCGTCGAGTGGAAAGGTTGGTAGCCATCGCCCTGGATGAAAACCTAGAAGCAGCCAAGGTGGCATCGGCGGAGAACTCCGTGGAGGCGATCAATTTATTAATGTCTTGGCGAAGGCAAGCGTCCTCCGGGCCCAACCTGGGGAGGATGTCTCGAAGCCAAAGGATTGAGGCCCGGTTGAAGAAGGAGGCTGCCATAGCAGCTCTCAAGGACCAGGCACATAGCTGGTGCATTCTCCGGATCAGGTTCTCGGCCTTCCTATCATCGGGCCGCAAACCATCCGCCATCTCCGATGGAACCAGGGCATTGGAAATTAGTGAGGTAACCGGGGTATCCACAGCCGGGTATTGGAGCAAATCCTCTATTTCTGGATCGAAGGAGTAAAGCTTCTTGTCCAGAGCTGAGGGACCCAGAGCTGCTGCTGGTTGCTGCCAGGGCCTCTTTATGTTTTCTGCAAATATGGGCACTGCAGGAATATTTTCTGAGTCCCTTTGAGGCTCATTAATGAGTCTGGAAGCGGGTAATGTGCCCACATCCTGGTCAGCCGACTTTTGGGCACTGGTCAAAGTTAGTGTGGTTCTGGCCTTGTTTAGGAGAACCCTGAAAAGGGGTGCCTTGAATAAGCCTGCTAATACAGGCTGTTCTGGTAAGGTGGCTTCATCCCCCGACAGCTCATTCTCTGGGTCTGAAAAGGCCTCTCTGAACTCTTGCTCCTCCTGAAAAGAGTCATGCAGGGAAGGTGCAGGTGCAGGAGCTGACCAGATAACCTGCCTGCTGGGGCGAGGTGGCAGTGGGGATTGATGTTGTTGTTGGGCCCCAATTGCTATGCCCTGTGCATAAGCTGAAGCAATCATGTCTTGTACCGAGGGAGACATGGCTTGCCAGTTATCTGTAGAGCCCCTGAGCCCTGCTGCTGTGGGCGTGAATGTGGCTGTAGCTGCTGGAGGTTGAGAGGCAGGCCTGCTCCATTCTGATCTCTGAAATCCCTCAGATGGTGCGGGGGCACTTAATGGGCGGTCTGGTGAAAGACCCCCAGCGCTTTGAAAGGGAGGCCCCTCGAAGGTGGCCGATGACAGGGGAGGAGGACCCAGCGGGCTTTGATAAATGGGTGGAATAACCATGGCTGAGGGGCTAGGCCCCTGTCTCGGTTTTGCTTTGTCCAGCTGGGCCTTGAGGGCCTTTATTTTCTTCTCAGCCTCCTTTAGTGCATTGGAGGACTGAGAGCTTTTCCCCTTAGATTTTGAGCTGGGCCCCTTGTCCTTACTTTTATTCTTGGAGGAGGAGGGCACAGGAGCGCTGGGACTGGATTGAGACATGTTTGTAACAACACCGAGCCAAAAACACGAGGTTACTGCTTAAAGCAAGTAAAATGGTGGACTAGGGAAGCTGGTGTCCCCTAAATAACATGTCATCTGTTTTTCCTGCTCGTGATTGGCTGGATACTAGGTAGAAGCCCATAATAGCTTCGTTGTCCTGGCAACGCCCTGAAGCAAGATGGCGGCCCTGGGATAGGCTGAAAAGAGCCTAGTCACTCTGACCCCTTAGCAAACAAGATGGCGGCCGTGATGTCAGGCGGGAAAAGCTCTGCTTTTGAAATGGCCGGAGGGGGACTCAGAGGCTTTGGCCCTGCGCCAAAATGGCGGGCGCAACTTCGGGCAGCTCGGCGATCACCTTCTGCACCCCCCCCTTCAATTCCTTCGATCGCTGCTCCTCTGAGCAATCGGGAACAAGTTGGCTGCAAAGGGCCTCCGAACAGTTGATCTTTTTTCCTTTTTCCATTGCCGATCAGCAGGAATGCTGTCTGGGAGCTGCTGGGATCGCCTTACAGCTGATTTCCCCCCATGGGGAAATTCTGTGTACTGATTGCTCCTCTGAACGGTAAGAACCGATACTTGGAGACTCGTTGCGCTGGAAGAGTGGTTGGGGGGGGGGTCTGATCGCGGGCGTCAGGGACCCCAATCCAGCGATCCCTTTCAGCAAGGCAATACTCCGGAGAGCAGTGGCCTCTCAGGGATTGAAGAGACGGAGAACAATACCCCGGAGGGCAGTGGTTCTCGAGATCCAGGTCTTCCTCCTATAGAGAAAGGGAAAAAAGGAGAAAAAATTATTGTTAGTAAACATCCTATAAATCTCACATACTGTGAGAAGAAAACTCATAGTCCCTACACTATGACTGAGTTTTTAAGACTGAACCTGAGGAGGTAGAGGGGGGCGGGACATAATAATTATGTTAATTTTTAACTCAGTCCCTGCCAATGAGGCTGAAGAACAACCCACATTGGACTCTCCGAACAGTGCAGGGGAGAATAGAACAGAACAGAACAGAATAATAAAATACAAAATGGAATGGAATGGAATGGAATAGAATAACTGAATATTTTATTGGCCAAGTATGACTGGACATACAAGGAATTTGTCTTTGGTTCATACGCTCTCAGTGTACATAAAATAAAAGATATATTTTCCAAGAATCCCGAGGTACAACTCTTAATGACACAAGCAACACGTTACAGCCATACAGTAATAGTGGGAGAAGATGGGTGATAGGAATGATGAGAACACTAATAGTAATAGTAATGCAGCCTCAGTGACAGTATTGAGGGAATTATTTGTTTAGCAGAGTGATGGTGTTCAGGAGAAAAAATCTTCTTGTGTCTGGTTGTCTTGGTGTGCAGTGTTCTATAGCGTCGTTTTGAGGGTAGGAGTTTGTTCTGTCGGGCTCTCTGGTACACTCCTCCCAAAAATTCACAGGTACAAATTTCAGACACACACACGTTTGAAAATTCAAAAGAATGTTCTTTATAATGAAAATTCACTAAAACCAAGCCCTCTTTTGGTATAGCAAAGAGCACTGGTCTCCAAACAAACTGGTAATTTGTACAAGTCCCTTATCAGTTCTTAGATACTTAGCTTGCAGCTGTGAGGCAATTCACAGTCCATCTTTCACAAAGTGAAACACACTTTGCTCTGGTTTAGTTTCAAAGCGGGGAAAAATCAGCACACAAAAAGTCAAAGTCAGTAAAGCAGTCACGAAACACAGTGATCAGATAATCCTCCACAATGGCCAAACCCACAGGCTGCTATTTATAGCAGCCTCACTAATGACCACAGCCCCACCCAACCACAGGTGGCCTCATTTTCTTTGATAATAATCTCTCAGTTGTTGCTGCCTATGCATCGCTCTCCGCATGCGTGGCTGTATCATTAACTCTTGTTCTGAATCCAAGGAGGAGAGAGATAATTGATCTCCTTCTGAGCTGTCTGCCACACTCTCCTCCTCCCTGTCACTCATGTCTTCTTGGTCAGAGGAGCCTTCATCAGCAGATTCCACCGGGGGCAAAACAGGCCTGCAGCATGTGGATGTCTCCCCCACATCCACAGTCCTTGGGGCAGGAGCTGGGCCAGAGCTAACCACAACAGGTTGAAACAGTTTATGTCCAGGCTACGGTTATAACTATGAGAACACTAAAAGAGACTATAATATACGATTAAGAGAATACTGGTAATAATCAGGGTGCATAATATTATGTATACTTAAAAACGACTGGATACAGCCAGTACACTGTCGTTGCAAAACTGAAAATATGATGTGCTATAGAGAAAAATATATAATATTTTTTTTTTAAAAAAAAGACATGTAGGAGAGACATCATTATCTGAGGAGACTACTAGACAGCTGGAGAAACAAACAAAACATTCCCCGAGTAAGTTAATTACAGTGTCCCCTCGATTTTCACAGGTTCGAACTTTGCGAATAGCCTATACCACGGTTTTTCAAAAAATATTAATAAAAAAATACTTCACGGTTTTTTTTCTATATCACGGTTTTTCCCGCCCGATGACATCATACACCATCGCCAAACTAATAATTTTTGCAAATAAATAACAAAAAATAATAATTATTGTTAATAAATAATTATGTTTATAAATATCAGGATTACTAAGTATCTTATTCAATGGTGAATACCACTAATAATGGTGAGTAAATTGTTGTTAAGGGAATGGGAAATGGTAATTTAGGAGTTTAAAGTGTTAAGGGATGGCTTGTGATATTGTCCATAGCCAAAAATGGTGTATTTACTTCCGCATCTCTACTTCGCGGAAATTCGACTTTCGCGGGTGGTCTCGGAATGCATCCCCCGCGAAAATTGAGGGAACACTGTATTGCTTTAATTTATCTTTTTAAAATATTTATATACAAGTAGTCAGGGACTTATAACCACATTTGAACCCCAAAACTCCATTATTTAGGATTCTGTAATTCCCTCAATTTTGTTGAAACTGGAATATTAAATGTGATGTATGCCCCAGTTTATTAAACATGATGATCCATACATTTGTCAAATGGGGAGAAAGGGACTTTGTAGGAAATAATCATGATAAATACTTGAAATACAACCAAGAGTTCCAGGCAGTGTAAAAATTCAAAGGGTGGAAAATTGAATTACTCCTTTGTGAAATTAACACTCGCATGCTAATACGGCTTCTGTCAATTTCATACATTGTTTACACCTCAAATATAAAAGGAGTTAGATCCAGTTTTAGACACAGTTAGAAAAGTAGCAATGCAATCAATTGGACATAAGGCATTAGTAAGTTACGAATTATAAGTTAGAATGTCTAATGAGTAACATATGGCAGAAGAAGAAAAATGTAGCAGAATTCAAAATTTTTGTCCTAGATAAAAGTCCAATTGATAAATTGTCATAAAAGTTAAACAAACAAACAAACAAACAAACAAACAAACTGTTCTGTGGAGCTCTCTGGTAGAATCCTCCCGAAAATTCACAGGTACAAATTTCAGACACACACACGTTTGAAAATTCAAAACTATGTTCTTTATAATTTGTACAAGTCCCTTATCAGTTCTGTGATACTTAGCTTGCAGCTGTGAGGCAATTCACAGTCCTTCTTCTTTCACAAAGTGAAACACACTTTGCCCTGGTTTAGTTTGAAAGCGGGGAGAAATCAGCACCCAAAGGTCAAAGTCAGTAAAGCAGTCACGAAACACAACGATCAGATAATCCTCCACAATGGCCAAACCCACAGGCTGCTATTTTATAGCAGCCTCACTGATTACCACAGCCCCACCCAACCACAGGTGGCCTCATTTTCTTTGATAATAATCTCTCAGTTGTTGTTGCCTATGCATCGCTCTCCACATGCGTGGCTGTATCATTAACTCTTGTTCCGAATCCAAGGAGGAACTAGATAATTGATCTCCTTCTGAGCTGTCTGCCACACTCTCCTCCTCCCTGTCACTCATGTCTTCTTGGTCAGAGGAGCCTTCATCAGCAGATTCCACCGGGGGGCAAAACAGGCCTGCAGCATGTGGATGTCTCCCCCACATCCACAGTCCTTGGGGCAGGAGCTGGGCCAGAGCTAACCACAACACCAACAAATTTAGTCCACACAGTACAAAAAAGTTGTTGAGACCTACGAGTCCAGATGAGTAACAAAACCAAGCCTCTAAATTTGACATTGCCATTTTTGTTTATGATGATGATTATTATTCATCTTTCCAGCCAATTCATTACGGCCGACAACAGCTAGAGATTTCTGACTTTGAAAGATGTGTCTGTTGTTTAATTCTTATCGATTACCCAGCTTAGAAGAGCGTTGCCTATCATCCAACTGTCCTCTTGGGAAAGACTGAAAGAAGAGTCGATTAGGAGATCTGATGTTAATTTGAAAGCACAACCGGCTGATATTTTGCAAGCATGGTGCAGATTAAATTGACCTTACTCTTCCCCGTGGGCTCCTGCAATGAAATTGGCAGAAATTGGGGTGCCCTGAGGATGCCCTGTGGAAGAGCAACATCTCCTACCAACGACTCTCAAAGGTCAGTTCTGCAACCCAACAAGACAGACACAGACTTCAGAGGATAATTGGAACTGCAGGGGAAAAAAACCCAATTGCTGCCCATCTGCCTTCCATTCAGGACCTGTCTACTGCATGAGTCAAAAAGAGGGCTGCGAAAATAAGTGTTTTTTTAGGTTTTTTAATGTAAAATTTTTATTTTAGACTTTAATATTAGATTTGCTATTGTATATTGTTTTATCACTGCTGTGAGCTGCGGTGGAGGAGGAGGGGGGAGGAGGAAGAGGAGGAAGAGGAGCAGGAAGACCATTTAGGGGTCCTTGGTCTTCCCTGAATGTGTTGGTTTTCTTGCAGATATTTCATGGCCCAACTAGGTAACAGTTTTAGACAAGAGTGGGTTTTGCTCCCTGTTGATGTACATGTTCCCAGCAGGTTGGCAATAAACATCAGCCTAATCCACCAAGAATACTTAGGGACCACCTTCTACCGCACGAATCCCAGCGACCAATTAGGTCCCACAGGGTCCCGTCGAAAAAGCAATGCCATCCGGCAGGACCCAGGGGAAGAGCCTTCACCGTGGCGGCCCCGGCCCTCTGGAATCAACTCCCCCCAGAGATCAGGACTGCAAACTCCTAAAAACCCACCTCTGCTGCCAGGCATGGGGAAATTGATTCCCCCTGGCCATTCCGTTTTATGTATGGTTTGTTTGGGATGTATGATTGTTTTTAAATCAAGGGTTTTAACTGTTTTTTAATCATTGGATTTGTATTGTATATTGTTGTTGTGAGCCGCTCTTCGGAGAGGGGCAGCATACAAATCAAATCAAATCAAATCAAATTTATTTATTTATTAGATTTGTATGCCGCCCCTCTCCGTAGACTCGGGGCGGCTAACAACAATAATGAAACACCATGTAACAAATCTAATATTTAAAATAATTTTAAAAACCCTTATTTAAAAACCAAACATACACGCAAACATACCATGTATAAATTGTATAGGCCTAGAGCGAAGGGAATATCTCAATTCCCCCATGCCTGACGACAGAGGTGGGTTTTAAGGAGTTTACAAAAGGGGAGGAGAGTGGGGGCAATTCTGATCTCTGGGGGGAGTTGGTTCCACCTATTTATTTCTTTTTCTCTATCTTTAGTTTATTGAAATGAATATATTGCATACTGAACTGTAAATATGAATTGCAACGGGTTATGATCTGTAAAAGGCTACCAAGATGTATTTTTTCTTATTTTCTGAAAATCAATAAATAGAATTTACTCCCACCAACGTTGACAAGGCAGATCATAAAATTGGGTGCAGATCCTTTATAACAACCGCATTGCTTCGGGCCTCCATTGTGGTCGCAAATCAAGGACTACCTACCTCTCAAATAAAATCAAAACGGGGAGGGGGAAAAAAGAAATAAGGAGGGAAGGAGGCCTTTGGTGATGCCTGGAGGCTGACTTTGAAATCACATTGCTTGACAGATCCCTCATGTTTCTCTGCCTCTTCGGTGGAGTGACCACCAGGACATGAGAGCTCTGAGTAAATTCCTCTAATGTGTTGTTAGGTCACTAATGGAGCCACTCATCCCTCGTAGGATGTGTTGTGAAAAGCTTCCTCTGCGTTCGGGGCTATGACTCTTTCATTCTCCGGCTGACCAAGGTCTGACAGCCTGCATGGATGATCCCTGCCCAGGAATGAAGAGATTTCAATGTTTTCATCCGAGACGC
This sequence comes from Erythrolamprus reginae, assembly GCF_031021105.1. Taxonomy (NCBI): domain Eukaryota; kingdom Metazoa; phylum Chordata; class Lepidosauria; order Squamata; family Dipsadidae; genus Erythrolamprus; species Erythrolamprus reginae. The sequence goes on along the minus strand of NW_027248652.1, from coordinate 29,681 downwards.
GAAATAGCTGGGAGGTCACACGCTGCCAGCCAGGTCCTTCAAAGAGATGATCAAAGGGGATGTCAACCAACGGGGCTTGACAGGGGTTGGAAATAGGGTGATAGGGAGGTGTTATGGGTTGGCGAGGGCAACTGGGGGTCTCCCCAAATGGAAAATGTGCCCCCAGAATACTCTATTAATATGACCCTTTCAACAATCATTGTTAATTTAAGAGAATAGCAGAATTGAAAAGGGACATCACCAATCGATAGAAACACTATGCCAAATGGATAGACTGACCCAAAAACCTAAGGATAAAGAAGAATCGAAATATTATGAAACTGGGAAGAAATTCTACGATTGGGCCGATATAAGAAGAGATAATAGTGGAAAATAAATCGGATGTTCCCAGAATCAATGAAATAGATAAAATTAAGATCGAATTTTAGATTAATTGAATTACAGAACAACTTTAGTTTCCACTCATTGCTTCTTGTTCTACCCTCAGTTGCTTTGGAGAATATCTTGACTCCCTCTTCTTTGTGGCAACCCCTGAGATATTGGAAGACTGCTATCATGTTTTCCTTAGTCCTTCTTTTCATTAAACTAGCCATGCCCAGTTCTTGCAAACATTCTTCATATGTTTTAGCCTCCAGTCTCCTAATCATCTTTGTTGCTCTTCTCTGCACTCTTTCTAGGGTCTCAACATCATTTTTAATGTTGTGATGACCCAAACTGGATGCAGTATTTGGTCAAGGTCGAAGGGGAATGGAATAAACTAAAGCTTTTGAACTCTACCTCAGCTCTTGACAGTATCCTGCAAATTGTCTTGACTTCTCTAGCCACCTAGGCCTACCAGCTGCATCTAAAGTGATTCTCTCCAACCTCCATACAAACAAGTGCAGCCATCTCTTTAACTCAGTGCCTGCCCACATATATGCGTGTTTATAAATACTTACTCACCCTCCCTTGTAAAGTTAATTGCCTGTAAAGTAAGGTCGCCCATTTATTAAACTCCTGGATCCTCCACCTTGTCTTCTGTACACAAACATCCACTCATTAACTGGTTAATTAATGTTATGTACCCATCAATCAAATCTGTACCATTGTGCCAATTCACAAAAAGTGATTCTGAAGGGCAGGCAACAAAGATTCCCCTTCTCTTCCTTCCAACAGAAGAGGAGGAGGAGGAGGAGAGGGAGGAGGAAGAGAGGGAGGAGGAGGAGAGGGAGGAGGAGGAAGAGGAGAGGAAGGAGGAGGAGGAGAGGGAGGAGAAGAGGGAGAGTAGCTCGTCTTTGAACCCGTTTATAAGCTGATTTGTCTATTTTCTTTTTTTCCTTCGTATGTTTTGTTTCTTTAGATTGTTTTGGTGAACAGTGCAGTCAGGCGGTAGGGAAAGCAAGTAGGATGCTTGGCTGCATAGCTACAGGTATAACAAGCAGGAAGAGGGAGATTATGATCCCGCTGTATAGAGTGCTGGTGAGACCACATTTGGAATACTGTGTTCAGTTCTCGAGACCTCACCTGCAAAAAGATATTGACAAAATTGAACGGGTCCAAAGACGGGCGACAAGAATGGTGGAAGGTCTTAAGCATAAAACGTATCAGGAAAGACTTCATGAACTCAATCTGTATAGTCTGGAGGACAGAAGGAAAAGGGGGGACATGATCGAAACATTTAAATATATTAAAGGGTTAAATAAGGTCCAGGAGGGAAGTGTTTTTAATAGGAAAGTGAACACAAGAACAAGGGGACACAATCTGAAGTTAGTTGGGGGAAAGATCAAAAGAAACATGAGAAAATATTATTTCACTGAAAGAGTAGTAGATCCTTGGAACAAACTTCCAGCAGACGTGGTTGGTAAACCCACAGTCACTGAATTTAAACATGCCTGGGATAGGCATATATCCACCCTAAGATAAAATACAGAAAATAGTATAAGGGCAGACTAGATGGACCATGAGGTCTTTTTCTGCCGTCAGTCTTCTATGTTTCTATGTTTCTAAAATATTATTTTACTGAAAGAGTAGTAGATGCTTGGAACAAACCTCCAGCAGACGTGGTTGATAAATCTACAGTAACTGAATTTAAACATGCCTGGGATAAACATATATCCATCCTAACATAAAAATAGAGGAAATAGTATAAGGGCAGACTAGATGGATCATGAGGTCTTTTTCTGCCGTCAGTCTTCTATGTTTCTATGCTTTTTATATGCAGAAACTTAATAAATATTTTTGTTAAAAAAAAAATGTAAAACAGGTATTTCACGCAACGTCCAATGTTTTTAAATGTCTTGTGTTTGTATGTTCATGTGTAAATAAATAAACTTTTCTAGTTAAAAAAAGAGAGAGAGAGAGATCGCATCATTGGTTTCCCCACTGGTCCATTGAAACAGGCTTCCAACAGGTCTGTATGAAGCAATCCACTCATCAAACCAACGTTCGCCTTCCCTTACAGAATCTAATACGGTCCATTAAGCTCACATATTGGACAACGTCCCTACCTGAAGAGTTAAACACCGCTGTTTAACGTCTTCCCAGGAAGCTCCATTAAGGGGTGGGGTATGTGTGGGCTGGAAATCGGAAAACTTGCGACCGGCAAGCAAGAACCAGCAGCCAAATTGAATTGTCTCCTGGCAGCTGGGAACAAAATTACCGCCGCGCGGCCCAAAACACGAAAGACGTATAATCTCACTTTTCCCAAGGAAAGAAAAGAATAATTCAGTGCCTGCTGGGCTTTTGTGTCCATGTTCCGTACTTCTTATTGAACGGGAGGTTTGGGTTTTTTTAAAAAAAATAAAAGCTAACCTAACCACCTTTGTGAAAAGGCCTTGGGAAGAACAGAAGACTCCTTCAGGTTTGAAATTGCTATTTTTCCCCCTCTTCTGCACATTTTTCCCGAGCTATATTTAATTAGGATTCAAAGGGTGTTCGGAGAGCACTTAGCACTCTGTAGAGTTTATCTCCGGTGGGGTTTTATTTTAGCAGGTTAAATAGCATGAAAGAGGAATCTCTGCAAACGTTTTTAAATGGTGAATCAAAGCTAAGGATCAGCAGATGTTTCCATTGTCCATCGCACAAGTGATACAAACAGGAAAAAGTGAATAGTAGCAGCAATAGGGAGTAGTGTCATTTAGTGACATGAAGCACACTGGATAAGGGGGGACATGATCGAAACATTTAAATATATTAAAGGGTTAAATAAGGTCCAGGAGGGAAGTGTTTTTAATAGGAAAGTGAACACAAGAACAAGGGGACACAATTTGAGGTTAGTTGGGGGAAAGATCAAAAGCAACATGAGAAAATATTATTTCACTGAAAGAGTAGTAGATCCTTGGAACAAACTTCCAGCAGACGTGGTAGATATATCCACTGTCACTGAATTTAAACATGCCTGGGATAAACATATATGCATCGTGAGATAAAATACAGGAAATAGTATAAGGGCAGACTAGATGGACCATGAGGTCTTTTTCTGCCGTCAGACTTCTATGTTTCTATAACTTTGGCTCAATCACCGGGAGAGAGTGAGTTCTAGTCTTGCCTTAGGTGTGAAAGTTGGCTGGGAACTTTGAGAGAGTGAGAGTGTGTGTGAGAGAGATGATAGATAGATAGATAGATAGATAGATAGATGGATGGATGGATGGATGGATGGATGGGATAGAGATAAGTAAGTAGGTATAGAAGATAGATAGATAGATAGATAGATAGATAGATAGATAGATAGATAGATAGATAGATAGATAGATAGATAGATAGATAGATAGATCAGAATGGAACACTACTGGAGTGGAATGGAACAGAACAGAACAATAGAATAGAGTGGAGTGAAACAAAATGAAATGAAACAAAATGAAACAAAACAGAACAGAATATAGAACAGAAAAGAACAGAATGCTTCTCTATTATCCAGTCGCACAAAGCTTTTGAAGATGCTGAGCATATAAACTGGAAAGGTGACAGTCTATGTTTGAGAACCAGCCATGCGACGGGGTGAGCTCTCATTCCTTGTCCCAGGTAGCCCACCTAGCGGTTTGAAAGCACGTAAATGCTTCTCTTCTGCTAAAGTACAGTATCTCCAGTTTCATTTATTATCGTATGAAGGTTTAGAATACCTAATATTTCAGCCACCGATTTGAGGTGAACTGTGAGTAAAGGCTGACAAGTCCCTTCAACAAGGACAAAGCAACAAAAAGAAACCAACACAGTTTGAACCATATAAAACTTGTAGGATACAATTGAGAAGGAAATTCATGGTTTGACCCCGGAGCTTGAACAAAATATACTCCTTGAGCAGAAAATTGTGCTTACCTGCTTTTTACTCCTCTGACTCACTGGAAACAGGGCTCTAGACTTCTCTGCAATTTTCTGCCAATCGAGAAATAATAACAATAATGTCAATGGCACTAGACTAATAATGGAACACAACAGCATCAGCAGTATCATTAAGCAGGATAGTGTGGGGTTGCCTTAGCATTTGTTTACAATACTCATTTGGCTCCCTGGAGGTGGAACTCTTGCCTTACAACCAGGAGGCTGTGAGTTCAATCCTAGGCTGAGACAGGTATGTCTCTCTCTATGGGCACAATTAGAATAATGTATTTTTCGGAGTACAGTAGTACCTCTAGATACGAGCTGCTCCACATGCGAGTATTTCAAGATACGAGCCACGAGGGGAGAGAAATTTCTGTTCCAGTCC
>NW_027248652.1:0-22500 GCF_031021105.1 Erythrolamprus reginae | reverse complement strand
TGCAGCCCAGGGGACAAGATTTCTCCACGGACCACCAACAATGTCTCACGGACCACCAGTGGGCTATGGACCGCAGGTTGGTGACCTGTGTTCTAAAAGAATGCAAATGACCAACTGTCTGCAAGGAATATCAATTATTCCATTCCCCGCCATGCAGTCAAGTGAATCACCTTAATAGCATTAACAATAGCATTTAATCTTGTATGCCGCTTCCTAGTGCTCTTGCAGCCCTCTCTAACTGGTTTACAGAATCAGCATTTTGCCCCCAATACTCTGGGTCCTCATTTGACCCACCTCCAAAAGATGGAAGGCTGAGTCAACAGTGAGCCGGTGGTGAAAATCTGTTGGGGTAATGCAACCCTCAACCATCTCAATGTGCTTTGATGGTTTTCTTTTTTGCAGACAGATTTGTTTTGAAATTGATTTCCAATTTGACAGATGTTTGTGAAACATCTTGAGATGTTTATGAAGCATCTTGAGATGGTTATGAAGCATCTCGAGGGCCCTCCTGGGCCAAATCTTCCCTTATCCGCGCTCTTCTCAAACAGATGCTCATTATTGGAGAATAAGATTTGATTAAGATTTCAGGCCCTCTATTCCGTAATTCTGTTTACATACCATGGGAAAATTAGAGAGGCACATTTTATCCCCTTCTTTATGCAAGAAACCCTCAAAGTTATTATGCTTGAGCAGGGAGCTGGTCTATATAATATTCCATTCCATTCCATTCTATTCCATTCGATTCTATTCTATTCTATTCTATTCTATTCTATTGTTCTGCCGGGCTCTATGGTAAGAGTCTCCCGAAAATTCAAGGATACAAATTTCAGACATACACACACGTTTGAAAATTCAAAACAATGTTCTTTATCACAAAAGTCAAAATAAACTAAGCACTCTTTTTGTATTGCAAAGAGCACTCGTCCCAAAACAACCGAGTAGTCTGTACAATGTCCCTTAAGCAGTCATTAAGTACTTAGCCAGCAGCTGTGGAGAAACTTCACACCCCTTCTTCTTCCAACGCAGGGAGACACACACACACGCTGCTCTGCTTTGGTTTCAAAGGCGTGAAAAAGCAACAAAGTCCAGCACACAAGATTCCTGATGAAACTGCAACAGATATTCTTCCACAATGGCCAAACCCACATGCTGCTATTTATAGCAGCAGCCCTAATTACTGGAGCCCCACCCAAACACAGGTGGCCTCCCTTATTTCCTGTAATATGTTCTTACTTGGTCTCTTCTACGCATAATTCTGCGCTTGCGTGGATCCAAAATGTCATCATCTGAATCAATGGAAGATAAGGGAGATTGACTGCCTGGGCTGTGTGCCAAGCCCTCCTCTGCCGAGTCACTCCCACCTTCTTCTTCGTCTGAAACTAAACTCAGAACTGATTCTGTCGGCAATAACACAGGCCTGTGACATGTTGAATTTTCCCCTGCATCCACCTGCACATTCCCTGGGGCAGGAGCTGGGCCAGAGCCAACCACAACAAAAGGTATCTCAGTGTATACCAACCACACGTGTGCCATAACACAGCTTGTCAATGAAATTGCCTGAAATGTGATCCCAGACCCAATACCCAGAATTATTGGACAAGTTGCTGCCAGATGCTTGAAGGCATGACAAGCTATTTCTCTAAACCAGTGTTTCATAATTATTTTCTATTATGCTCCCATCCCTCTAGGAAAAAGTAAAACAATTGCACACACACACAACTCTTCACCAGGACAATTATTTGCAATATTCGGCATGTTTTTGCTGGACAAAACTTATCATGATTGGGATGTCATGTGTTTAAGTGACACCTTAATTTATTTGGCTTCATGTTGTCCACTGCCAACATTGTTAAACACAGTAAACATAATGGTCTTTGCTCGTCTCCCACCATATTATTATTATTATTATTATTATTATTATTATTATTATTATTATTATTATTATTATTATTAATTAGATTTGTATGCCGCCCCTCTCCACAGACTCCGCAGATATTTCCTCATCTTAGCTTTCAGGAGACTTACGTTTGTCTCATTATCTCCGTCGCTCTCCTCCTTTCTTTTCATCTCTATTAAATATTTTCCCATGGTGTCTCTTAAAGGTTCGTTATCTGCACGTCATGTCTCCTGCTCTGTGCTGTGGTCTATTTTTCGGTGCAAAATAATCCTACTCCCTGGGGCAAAAAAAAAAGCATTAATCTCGGGGTCATGCCTGCCCCCCGGCATGGCTCTGTACCCCCCTAGAGAGGGGGCACCCCATTATTTGAGAAGCACTGCCCTAAACCAATGGAGAGTTTAATTTAATTTGAAATCTTGTTTCTCCTTTCTTCCCACCAGTGATATAATGTATTCCAGGTTTCATAATATTCAGTCTCATTTTTTTTCCTTTTAATTCAAGCGTTAGCCTGTCCATCTCCACGCACATTAGTATTTTATATAAAACTACTTCTTCTGTAGGTATATTTTCATTCTTCCAATGTTGAGCATAGGGGAGTCTTGCTACAGTAAAGATATGCAGCATTAGATAGGTGGCATTTTTCTCATACATGTCCCTTGTTATCCCTAGTACCGCACGAATCCCAGCGGCTGATAAGGTTCCACAGAGTTGGCCTTCTCCGGGTCCCGTCGACCAAACAATGTCGTTTGGCGGGCCCCAGGGGAAGAGCCTTCTCTGTGGCGGCCCCAGCCCTCTGGAATCAACTCCCCCCAGAGATTAGAACGGCCCCCACCCTTCTTGTCTTTCGCAAATTACTTAAGACCCACCTATATCTCCAGGGATGGGGGAACTAAGGCATCCTTCCCCAGGCTTTTATATTTTATGTTTGGTATGAATGTGCTGTATGGTTTTAATTGCTGGGGTTTTATATATGTTTTTTTTAATATTGGATTTGTTTTACTGCTATATTGTTTTATTATTGTTGTGAGCCACCCCGAGTCTTCGGAGAGGGGCGGCATACAAGTCCAATAAATTATTATTATTATTATTATTATTATTATTATTATTATTATTATTATTATTAAAAGTTCTGGCTTTAAGTCTAATTGCATATTTAAAATTTCTTCTAATCAACGTTTTATTATTATCCAATTTTTTTGTGACTAAGTGTATATACTAGAAGTATCATCACATAATTGTTAATTGTTTCTTTATTATTGGTGTGTGTGTGTGTGTGTTTGTAGATTTCAACACCCTAGCACAAGGCCAAAAGCACCAGCCTGAAGATGACGAGTGGGACCTCGTCGAAACGTCTCCAGGAATCTCTGACACTTACACGGGAAGAAACATGAATATGCCAAGACCTTCTAAACTTCCTTAATAAGTAAAATAAATAAACGTATGAATGATGGGGGCAGAAATAAGGATCCAATTCCAAGAAGATGGGGCAGTTGGCAAGTCAGGCTAACAAATTCTTAATTCAATCTATAACAGAGTTCGGTAATTATTCTTTTGGCATTATTCCTTGGGAATAGGTCATCTGAGTGCTGAATTTAAGCACAGGGACAGGTTTCAAATTTCTACATTAGCCCTATTACACCGCAATGGTCATCAATCTCAGCTTTTCAGTTTTTTCTTAACCATCATAGCTAGCGAAAACATTAGGTAACGACATCCAGGTTGGCCAAGATGAGAAATCGAAGTGCATAAAACATTTTATCTTTAAATATTCTTCACGGTAAAACCTTGTGGCTCACGCTAATGCTGTCAAACACCTTAGTTTTGCAAGCAAATCTGTTGACTTGAGCATAAAACGGACCGTCTCAAGCACTTTGGGAAAGGGTCAAAACAAAGCTGATTTGAATCGTTTCCACAATGCGCAAAACGGTCTATTTTCAGACCTTCAAACCAGAGTTTTGTCCTTTGAAATACAATGCTCAAAAAATTAAGGGAACACTTAAACAACACAATATAACTCCAAGTAAATCAAACTTCTAAATGGTCAAAGCAATGGAAACTGCAGTTTAATGTTTCCAAATGTAAAATAATGCACTTGGGGAAAAGGAATCCTCAATCTGAGTATTGCATTGGCAGTTCTGTGTTAGCAAAAACTTCAGAAGAGAAGGATTTAGGGGTAGTGATTTCTGACAGTCTCTGACAGTGTGGTCGGGCAGTAGGAAAAGCAAGTAGGATGCTTGGCTGCATAGCTAGAGGTATAACAAGCAGGAAGAGGGACATTGTGATCCCCTTATATAGAGCGCTGGTGAGACCACATTTGGAATAATACTGTGTCCAATTCTGGAGACCTCACCTACAAAAAGATATTGATAAAATTGAACGGGTCCAAGGACAGGCTACAAAAATGGTGGAAGGTCTTAAGCATAAAACGTATCAGGAAAGACTTCATGAACTCAATCTGTATAGTCTGGAGGACAGAAGGAAAAGGGGGGACATGATCGAAACATTTAAATATGTCAAAGGGTTAAATAAGGTCCAGGAGGGAAGTGTTTTTAATAGGAAAGTGAACACAAGAACAAGGGGACACAATCTGAAGTTAGTTGGGGGAAAGATCAAAAGCAACATGAGAAAATATTATTTTACTGAAAGAGTAGTAGATCCTTGGAACAAACTTCCAGCAGACGTGGTAGATAAATCCACAGTAACTGAATTTAAACATGCCTGGGATAAACATAGATCCATCCTAAGATAAAATACAGAAAATAGTATAAGGGCAGACTAGATGGACCATGAGGTCTTTTTCTGCCATCAGACTTCTATGTTTCTATGTTTCTGTAAAATCAAACTGTCCACTTAGGAAGTAACTCTGATTGACAATCAATTTCACATGCTGTTGTGCACATTCAACTTTGTACAGAACAAAGAATTCAATGAGAATATTTCATTCATTCAGATCTAGGATGTGTTATTCGAGTGTTCCCTTTATTATTTTTTGAGCAGTATACAATCGTTCAGGGTGTTTTGTAGCTTTAAGGTTTAAAGGCATCATTTGAAAACATTCTTCCGCATGATTGCAAAAGAGAAATGATTAGAGGGCCGGAAGTTTTCTCAAAAGACACCTTACAAAATGATACTATAGAGGGATATAGCATTGCTTCCAGCTGTACGGATTCAGCTCCAGTGATCTTAGAAGCCGATGTCTTAGAAGAACTTGAACGATTAAAGATAAATAAGGCAATGGGTCCAGATGGCATCCACCCCAGAGTTCTTAAAGAACTCAGATCTGTCATTGCTACCCCCCTGACTGATTTGTTTAACCAATCCTTGTTAACAGGAGAAGTTCCCGAGGATTGGAGAATGGCCAGTGTTGTGCCTATTCACAAGAAGGGCAGTAGAGAAGAAGCTGGTAACTACAGGCCAGTTAGCTTGACATCAGTTGTAGTTAAAATGATGGAGACTCTACTCAAAAAGAGGATAAATCAGCACCTAAAAAACAATAACTTATTAGACCCAAATCAGCATGGCTTTACTGAAGGCAAATCATGTCAGACTAATCTCATTGATTTCTTTGACTATGTCACAAAGGTGTTGGATGAAGGTGGTGCCGTGGATATTGCCTACCTGGACTTCAGCAAAGCCTTTGATACGGTTCCACATAAAGAGCTGATAGATAAATTAGTGAAGATTGGACTTAATCCCTGGATAGTTCAATGGATTTGCAGCTGGCTGAAGCGTAGACATCAGAGAGTTATTGTTAATGGCGAGTATTCTGAGCAGAGTCAGGTTACAAGCGGTGTGCCACAAGGATCTGTTCTGGGTCCTATTCTTTTTAATATATTTGTGAGTGACATAGGGGAAGGTTTGGTAGGGAAGGTTTGCCTATTTGCCGATGACTCTAAAGTGTGCAATAGGGTTGATATTCCTGGAGGCGTCTGTAATATGGTAAATGATTTAGCTTTACTAGATAAATGGTCTAAGCAATGGAAACTGCAGTTTAATGTTTCCAAATGTAAAATAATGCACTTGGGGAAAAGGAATCCTCAATCTGAGTATTGTATTGGCAGTTCAGTGTTGGCAAATACTTCAAAAGAAAAGGATTTAGGGGTAGTGATTTCTGACAGTCTCAAAATGGGTGAACAGCGCAGTCAGGCGGTAGGGAAAGCAAGTAGGATGCTTGGCTGCATAGCTAGAGGTATAACAAGCAGGAAGAGGGAGATTATGATCCCGCTATATAGAATGCTGGTGAGACCACATTTGGAATACTGTGTTCAGTTCTGGAGACCTCACCTACAAAAAGATATTGACAAAATTGAACGGGTCCAAAGACAGGCTACAAGAATGGTGGAAGGTCTTAAGCATAAAACGTATCAGGAAAGACTTAATGAACTCAATCTGTATAGTCTGGAGGACAGAAGGAAAAGGGGGGACATGATCGAAACATTTAAATATATTAAAGGGTTAAATAAGGTCCAGGAGGGAAGTGTTTTTAATAGGAAAGTGAACACAAGAACAAGGGGACACAATCTGAAGTTAGTTGGGGGAAAGATCAAAAGCAACATGAGAAAATATTATTTTACTGAAAGAGTAATAGATCCTTGGAACAAACTTCCAGCAGATGTGGTAGATAAATCCACAGTAACTGAATTTAAACATGCCTGGGATAAACATATATCCATCCTAAGATAAAATACAGAAAATAGTATAAGGGCAGACTAGATGGACCATGAGGTCTTTTTCTGCCGTCACACTTCTATGTTTCTATGTTTCTATGAAGTGAAAACATGTGAAGAACTGGTACAGGAATTGGATCAGGGGTGGGGTCCTCCCAGTTCAGATTGAATCACCCGAACTGGTAGCGAACCGTTGATGACGTCAGCAAACTGGATTGGCTGGTGCAGATCTGAGGCGCCACCATCTTTTTTAAAAAAAAGATTTTGCTAATTTTTTTTACTGTATTGAAGGGTTTTTTCTTACTGTTTTGAAACCCCACCTCCGGACTTCTATATTTTTGCGATGGTGCGATTTCACTGAGGCTCCTCTCGCTGGGAAACCCCACCTCCGGACTTCCTTTGCCAGCAGAGCGCCCGTTTTTGCGATCCTGGGATTCCCCTCCTGGGATTTCCCTACAGCATCGCAAAAATGAGGAAGTCAGGAGGTGGGGTTTCCCATGGAGGGGAGCTTCAGGGGAATCCCACCAGAGCAAAAACGGGCGTTTTGGCTTGAAAAAGGGTTAAATTTTGGGCTTGCACACATTAAGTCTATGGAGAGGGGCAGCATACAAATCTAATAAATAAATAAATAAATTAATTAATTAATTAATAAATAAATGAATGAATGAATAAATAAATAATCGCTTTTCCATTGATTCCTATGGGAAACATTGTTTCATCTTACGAACTTTTCACTTTACGAAACTCTTCATGGAACCAATTAAGTTCGTAAGATGAGGTAGCACTATATATAAACACTCAGCTGTGTTTCAGCTGTGGCGAGGAGGGCGTTTGCCCAGGTTCGCCTGGTGCACCAGTTGCAGCCCTATTTGGATATTGCTCACAGTCGCTCATGCCGTTATCACCTTGAGGTTCGACTACTGCAACGCTCTCTACATGGGGCTACCTTTGAAAAGTGTTCGGAAACTTCAGATCGTGCAGAATGCAGCTGCGAGAGCTATCGTGGGGCTTCCCAGATTCGCCCACGTTTCTACAACACTCTGTGGCCTGCACTGGCTGCCGATCGGTTTCCGGTCTCAATTCAAAGTGTTGGTCATGACCTTTAAAGCCCTATATGGCATTGGACCAGAATACCTCCGGAACCACCTTCTACTACACGAATCCCAGCGGCTGATAAGGTCCCATAGAGTTGGCCTTCTCCGGGTCCCATCGACTAAACAATGTTGTTTGGCGGGCCCCAGGGGAAGAGCCTTCTCTGTGGCAGCCCCGACCCTCTGAAATCAACTCCCCCCAGAGATTAGAACTCCCCCCACCTTCCTTGTCTTTTGCAAATTACTTAAAACCCACCTGTATCGCCAGGCATGGGGGAACTGAGACACCTCCCCCAGGCTTTTACATTTTATGTATGGTATGTATGTGTTGTATGGTTTTTAAATGATGGGATTTTTAGATGTTTTTTAATATTAGATTTGTTTTTCATTGTAACATTGTTATTTATTGTTGTGAACCGCCCCGAGTCTTCAGAGAGGGGCGGCACACATCTAATAAATTATTATTATTATTATTATTATTATTATTATTATTATTATTATTATTATCATCATCATCATCATCATCATCATCATCATCATTATCATTATTATATGACTAACCTAATGAAAAAAAAGGACTAAGGAGATACATGATATCAGTGTTTGAGGAGCTCCTACAATGACCCAGGGTGGTGTAGTGGTTAGAGTGCAGCACTGCAGGCTATTTCGATAACAAGAACAACAGAGTTGGAAGGGACCTTGGAGGTCTTCTAGTCCAACCCCCTGCCTGGACAGGAAATCCTACACCACATCAGACAGATGGCTATCCAATATCAACTTAAAAACTTCCAGTGTTGGAGCATTCACAACTTCTGGAATCAATTAGTTCCACAGATTAATTGTTCTGTCAGGAAATTTCTCCTTAGTTGTAAGTTACTTCTCTCCTTGTTTAGTTTCCACCCATTGCTTTTTCTTCTACCCTCAGGTGCTTTGGAGAATAACCTGACTCCCTCTTCTTTGTGGCAGCCCCTGAGATATTGGAACACTGCTATTATGTCCCCTTATTTTCATTAAACTAGCCATGCCCAGTTCTTGCAACTGTTCTTCATATGTTTTAGCCTCCAGTCCCCTAATAAGTCTCCTACTTGAGCAGGGGGTTGGACTAGCTGACCTCCAAGGTCCCTTCTAACTCTATTATACTGCTCATCTGTTTGGAACCCATATCACATCTCAGACATTGACACCCTTGAAAATGTCTAAAGATACTTCACCAGAAGAGCCCTTCACTCCTCCACTCGAAACAGAATATCCTACGAGACTAGACTTTCAATCCTGGGCCTAGAAAGTCTAGAACTAAGACGCCTTAAACAAGATCTAGGTATTGCCCACAAGATCATATGCTGCAACATCCTGCCTGTCGGCGACTACTTCAGCTTCAACCACAACAACACAAGAGCACACAACAGATTTAAACTTAATATTAACCGCTCCAAACTTGACTGTAAAAAATATGACTTCAGTAACCGAGTTGTCGAAGCGTGGAACTTAATACTGGACTCCATAGTGTCATCCCCAAACCCCCAACACTTTACCCTTAGATTATCTACGGTTGATAATCCAGATTCCTAAGAGGTCAGTAAGGGGCGAGTCCAAGTGCACTAGAGTGCCTTCCGTCCCCTGTCCTATTGCTCTCCTATATCTCCTATACCTTTCTTCTATTCCTATATCTCTCCTTCTATTCTTTCATTGATATGTTCTATTGCTATATCTTCTTTTCTATTATTTCTTAGATATATTTTACTATGAGTATCTCCTCTATAACCTTCATCATGTATTTTACTATGTGTATATAGATATATACCCACTAAAACCCTCATTGTGTATTGGACAAAATAAATAAATAAATAATAAATAAAATAAATATTTTATTTTATTTATTTTTTATTTTTTATTTAGATTTGTATGCCACCCCTCTCCGCAGACTCGGGGCGGCTCACAACAAAGTGAAAACAATTTACAACAAATATAAATTACTATTTAAAAATATTTAAAAGACCCCATTTTCTAAACACACATACATACAAACATACCATTCATAAATTATATATGCCCGGGGGAGATGTCTCAGTTCCCCCATGCCTGACGACAAAGGTGGGTCTTAAGGAGCTTACGAAAGGCAAGGAGGGTAGGGGCAGTTCTAATCTCCGGGGGGAGTTGGTTCCAGAGGGCCGGGGCCACCACAGAGAAGGCTCTTCCCCTGGGGCCCGCCAACCGACATTGTTTAGTTGCCGGGACCCGGAGAAGGCCCACTCTGTGGGACCTAATCGGTCGCTGGGATTCGTGCGGCAGAAGGCGGTCTCGGAGATATTCTGGTCCAGTGCCATGAAGGGCTTTAAAGGTCATAACCAACACTTTGAATTGTGACCGGAAGTTGATCGGCAACCAATGCAGACTGCGGAGTGTTGGTGAAACATGGGCATACCTAGGTAAGCCCATGACTGCTCTCGCAGCTGCATTCTGCACGATCTGAAGTTTCCGAACACTTTTCAAAGGTAGCCCCATGTAGAGAGCATTACAGTAGTCGAACCTCGAGGTGATGAGGGCATGAGTGACTGTGAGCAGTGAGTCCTGGTCCAGATAGGGCCGCAACTGGTGCACCAGGCGAACCTGGGCAAACGCCCCCCTCGCCACAGCTGAAAGATGGTTCTCTAATGTGAGCTATGGATCGAGGAGGACGCCCAAGTTGCGGACCCTCTCCGAGGGGGTCAATAATCCCCCCCCCAGGGTGATGGAAGGACAGATGGAATTGTCCTTGGGAGGCAAAACCCACAGCCACTCCGTCTTATCCGGGTTGAGTTTGACTCTTCCATGTTCTATGTTCTAATAATTGCCTTGCCATTTCTCCAACTTTCTCCTCCCTTGGCAAAAATCCCATCCCGGTCCCTAGCGAACACTCCAGCAGTTTTGAGACGTTTTAAATAAGATATTGCCGAAAACAGTTCAACCACTGGAAGTGGAGTTTTTATCTCTATAAATCCATCTTTGGGAAATTTACATTGATGGGGTGATTTGATAGGAGAATATTTCACTTATGGAAATCCATCTCGGGAAAGTATTCATTGATAAAGAGGTTTGACACTAGAATATTTTACGACGGGCGAGAAGATTCTCTCAGGTTTTCTGCCTATAAGTAGCCGTCAAACATGAGATATGCACCGCGGTGTAAATATTAGATTAGGAAGCCCGTAAAAGACCACGAAATGCTAAATATATTTCAGGCATCTGATAAGGACAGTTCAGTCTTTCTAGATTCACATTATCGTTCCAATCGCAACGTCTTTACAAGCTTTGATATGGTAATGCATTTATAATGTGGCTGGAAGCTAGGACATGTTTAACTAACTTTAGCTGCCTTTGACCTCCTTTCACTAGTTAAACCAGTATTTCCCAACCTTGGCAACTTGAAGATATCTGGACTTCAACTCCCAGAATTCCCCAGCCAGCATTTACTGGCTGGGGAATTCTGGGAGTTGAAGTCCAAATATCTTCAAGTTGCCAAGGTTGGGAAACACTGAGTTAAACTATAATAAATTTGTCCTTTGATTGAAACAAACAAACAAACGAAACAAAGCACAAAATGACAATTAGTGGCCCAGAGAAAGATTTCAAGATCAAGGCTATAAATTTAAGTCCCCAAAGTTTGATGGTATAATTTCAAACATTCTAAATGATTTCAATCAAATCAGAGATGTGCAAAATTCAATTCAATTCAATTTATTAGATTTGTATGCTGCCCCTCTCCGAAGACTCGGGGTGGCTCACAACAATAATAAAAACAGTATAACAATGGAACAAATCTAATATTAAAATTATATTAAAAAACTCCAACAATTTAAAAACCATACAACACATACATACCAAGCATAAAATATAAGAAAGCCTGGGGGAGATGTCTTAGTTCCCCCATGCCTGGCGATATAGGTGGGTCTTGAGTAACTTGCGGAAGACAAGGAGGGTGGGGGCCGTTCTAATCTCCGGGGGGAGTTGATTCCAGAGGGCCGGGGCCGCCACAGAGAAGGCTCTTCCCCTGAGGCCCTCCAAACGACATTGTTTGGTCGATGGGACCCGGAGAAAGCCAACTCTGTGGGACCTAACCGGTCGCTGGGATTCGTGCGGTAGAAGGCGGTTCTGGAGGTATTCTGGTCCAATGCCATGAAGGGCTTTAAAGGTCATTACCAACACTTTGAATTGTGACCGGAAACTGATCGGAAGCCAGTGCAGGCCACGGAGTGTTGTAGAAACGTGGGCGAATCTAGGAAGCCCCACGATGGCTCTCGCAGCCGCATTCTGCACAATATTTTATTTATTTATTTTATTATTATTTTTATTATTTATTAGATTTGTATGCCGCCCCTCTCCGGAGACTCAGAGCGGCTTACAACAACAATACATAGTACAAATCTAATGGTTAAAAAAGGACAGTTTAAAACCCTTATTATAAAAACAGTCATGCATCCCAAACAAACCATACATAAAATGGAATGGCCAGGGGGAATCAATTTCCCCATGCCTGACGGCAGAGATGGGTTTTTAGGAGTTTGCGAAAGGCAAGGAGGATGGGGGCAGTCCTAGTCTGTGGAGAGGGGCGGCATACAAAGCTGATTAATAATAAATAAATAATCTCTGGAGAGAGTTGGTTCCAGAGGGTCGGGGCCGCCACAGAGAAGGCTCTTCCCCTGGGCCCCGCCAGACGACATTGTTTCGTCGACGGGACCCGGAGAAGGCCAACTCTGTGGGGCCTAATCGGTCGCTGGGATTCGTGCGGCAGAAGGCGGTTATTTATTAGATTTGTATTTATTAATACAAATGTATTAATGTATTTGAATGTCAGGAATGTATTTTTTTAAAAATCCCAAAACAGTGTCCTGTACATAATCTCTTCATTAGTTTTTAAGGTATAACAAGGTTATTGATTATTTATGTTCTACTTCCCTATCGTATCTTGCTGAAGGACTAGTGTAGCTTGATTTAATCCTCAGAGGGAATTACTGATAAAGAAATGCTCTCTTTCCTTCCAACTCGTAAAGGGCTAGTTGTAGTGTGTTAAATCAAGTCTCAGAATGTTGCTATAAAGGGGAAAAGAGGAGGAGGAGGAGGAGGAGGAGGAGATAGAAGATAAAGAGGAGGAGGAGGAAGGAGGGGGAGGAGAAAAGAAGGAGAAGGAGAGGAGGAGGTATCAGAAGAAAAGGAGGACTAGGAGGAGGAGAGGAAGAAGGAGGGGAAGAGAGGGAGCGGAAGAGGAAGAGGAAGGAGATGGATAGGAAGAAGAGGAGAATAGGAAGAAGAGGAGGAGGAAGATGGAAGGAGAGGAAGAGGAGAATGAAGAGGAAGAGAAGGAGGAGAATACTGATGAAGGTGAACAGGAGGAAGAGGACAGGAAGAGGAGGAGAAGGAGGAGGAAGGAGAGGAAAAAGGAGAGGAAGAAGAGACTTAAAAAGGAAGGATATGGATAGGAAGAAGACGAAGATGGAAGGTGAGGAACAAGAGAAAGAAGAAGAAAAAGGGAAAATGAGAGGAAGAGAAGGAGGAGAATGTAGATGAAGATGAATAGGAGGAAGAGGACATGAAGAGGAGGAGGAGAGAAAGAAGAGGAGAAGGAAGGAAGGAAGGAAAGAAGGAGGAAGAGAAGGAGGAGAAGACAATTAAAAACAAAGCCCCAGAAAACCCTCAGGATGGAATTGTGCCACATGTTGGAAAACCACTCTCCCTTTTCCCTCTACAAACAGCTGTTGTTATTATTTATTATTCAGTAAGGGCCAGAGGAGCAGCAGAAAATAATTTTGGTTGCTCTCCAAATCCTCCTCTTGTAGCCTTGGCTTTTCTTGATGCTGACAAGTGCAATAGCATTATGGGGTCAAGAGGTGCCGCCTCTTAGTCCTTTATTTGTATTTCTATTTTCTGCGACTTCTGGCTCGCTTGTAGCAGGAGACATTTGCCTCCCAGGGGACCCAATTTGTCTCAGAACAAGACTCTGGACAGAAGAGAGAGAAAAGCCAATTTCTTGCATCTTGATAAAGGCTTTTGAGATAAATATGAAGCCTTTTTTTTCTCTTTTATTTCTCCTTCTGCTTTCATTTGGCCGCCCGCCGTGTCTATGCAGGAAGAGTCAGTGAAGAGATGAAACCTTCTCAACTATAATTTCTGTTATCACATTTTTGAAGATCACTGCAAGGATCTGTTTTGTTTTTCTTTTGTTTTTGCCCCAACAATTTTTTCTTTCAATAACTCGCTTCTTTCATCTCTGTTCAGGGAAGATTTACTATCTATCTATCTATCTATCTATCTATCTATCTATCTATCTATCTATCTATCTATCTATCTATCATCTATCTATCTATCTATCATCTATCTATCATCTATCTATCTATCAATCTATCAATCAATCTATCTATCTATCTATCATCTATCTATCTCTATCTATCTATCTCTACCTATCTATCTATCTATCTATCTATCTATCTATCTATCTATCTCTATCTATCATCTGTCTCTATCTATCATCTATC
The DNA here is from genome assembly GCF_031021105.1 of Erythrolamprus reginae. Classification (NCBI taxonomy): domain Eukaryota; kingdom Metazoa; phylum Chordata; class Lepidosauria; order Squamata; family Dipsadidae; genus Erythrolamprus; species Erythrolamprus reginae. The sequence continues at coordinate 8,339 of NW_027248652.1, read as the reverse complement.
TATCTATCTATCTATCTATCTATCTATCTATCTATCTATCATCTATCTATCTATCAATCTATCAATCTATCTATCTATCTATCTATCTATCATCTATCATCTATCATCTATCAATCTATCTATCTATCTATCTATCATCTATCATCTATCTATCTATCTATCTATCATCCATCTATCTATCTATCTATCTATCTATCTATCATCTATCTATCTATCTATCTATCTATCTATCATCTATCTATCTATCAATCTATCAATCTATCAATCTATCTATCTATCATCTATCATCTATCATCTATCAATCTATCTATCTATCTATCTATCTATCTATCTATCTATCTATCTATCATCTATCTATCTATCTATCTATCTATCTATCTATCTATCTATCATCCATCTATCTATCATCTATCTATCTCTATCTATCTATCTCTACCTATATATCTATCTATCTATCATCTAACATCTATCTATCTATCTATCTATCTATCTATCTATCTATCTATCTATCTATCTATCTCTATCTATCTATCATCTATCTATCTATCTATCTATCTATCATCTATCTATCAATCTATCTATCTATCATCTATCATCTATCATCTATCAATCTATCAATCAATCTATCTATCTATCTATCTATCTATCTATCTATCTATCATCTAACATCTATCTATCTATCTCTATCTATCTATCTATCTATCTATCTATCTATCTATCTATCATCTATCTATCTATCTATCTATCTATCTATCTATCTATCTATCTATCATCTATCTATCTATCTATCTATCATCTATCTATCTATCTATCTATCATCTATCTATCTATCTATCTATCTATCTATCTATCTATCTATCTATCTATCTATATATCTATCTATCTATCATCTATCATCAATCAATCTATCTATCTCTCTCTCTCTCTCTCCCTACCCACCTATCTATCTATCTATTTATCTATTGGATTTGTATGTCACCCCTCTCCATAGACTCGGGGCGGCTAACAACAGTGACAAAAACCAGTATGTAAAAATCCAATACTACAACAGTTAAAAAACCTTGTTATAAAACCAATCATACATACAAACATACCATGCATAAATTGTAGAAGCCTAGGGGAAAAGAATATCTTAATTCCCCCATGCCTGACGGCAGAGGTGGGTTTTAAGAAGCTTACGAAAGGCAAGGAGGGTGGGGGCTATTCTAATCTCTGGGGGGAGTTGGTTCCAGAGGGTTGGGGCCCCCACAGAGAAGGCTCTTCCCCTGGGCCCCGCCAACCGACATTGTTTAGTTGATGGTACCCGGAGAAGACCCACTCTGTGGGACCTAATCAGTCGCTGGGATTCATGCAGCAGAAGGCGGTCCCTGAGATAATCTGATCCGGTGCCATGAAGGGCTTTATAGGTCATAACCAACACTTTGAATTGTGACCGGAAACTGATCGGCAACCAATGTAGACTGCGGAGTGTTGGTGTAACATGGGCATATTTGGGAAAGCCCATGATTGCTCTCGCAGCTGCATTCTGCACGATCTGAAGTTTCCGAACACTTTTCAAAGGTAGCCCCATGTAGAGAGCGTTACAGTAGTTGAACCTCGAGGTGATGAGGGCATGAGTGATAGTTATGACTGGGTTTAGGAGGAAAAGTTGGCTATAAGGTGGATGAGAAAGTCCAGAAAATGTCTTAGCGGAAGACAATTCTTCTAATAAAGGAGAATACAGTGATACCTTGTCTTACAAACTTAATTGGTTCCAGGACGAAGGTTGTAAGGTGAAAAGTTTGTAAGACAAAACATTGTTTCCCATAGGAATCAATGGAAAAGTGATTAATGCGTGCAAGCCCAAAATTCACCCCTTTTGCCTCGAAACCCCACCTCTGGACCTCTGTGTTTTTGCAATGCTGCGATTTCACTGAGGTTCCCCTTGCTGGGAAACCCCACCTCTGGACTTCTGTTGCTAGCGAAGCGCCTGTTTTTGCACTGCTGGGATTCCCCTGCAGCATCACAAAAACACGGAAGTCCGTAGGTGGGGTTTCCCATGGAGGGGAGCTTCAGGGGAATCCCAGCAGCACAAAAATGGGTGCTTCACTGGCAACGGAAGTCCAGAGGCGGGGCATCCCAGTGGCGGCGGTGGGTTTGTAAGGTGAAAATAGTTTGTAAGAAGAGGCAACAAAATCTTAAACCCCAGGTTTGTATCTCAAAAAGTTTGTATGACGAGGTGTTTGTAAGATGAGGTATCACTGTACCGTATTTTCGGTGTATAAGACGCACCTTAGTTTTGGGGGAGGAAAATAGGGAAAAGATTCTGCTTACCAGGTATTCATCTGGCTAGCATCCTTAATCTGTCCAGTTCCAGCACATTATTTTATTCCCTGTTTAGGGCTTAAAAAAACCTTATTCGGAGAGAGTAACAATGAAAGAGCTTGCAAGCCAGTTTAGAGCTGGGAAGATCATTATTACCTAGAAAGAAACATTTGGAGCAAGTAGAGCAATGGGGAAAAAAACACCCCAACATAGACAAGGTTTGGAAAAAAAATCTTTGCAGAGAGTAACAATGAAAGAGCTTGCAAGTGAGTAACAGCTGGAAACATCGTTAGCACCTCAATAGGGCTGGAAAAACATTCTTCACAGAGAGTAACAATGAAAGAACCTGCAAGGTAAGAGCTGCAAAGATAGTTAACACCTGGTTAGGGCATAAAAAAAAACTGCTTTGGGGAAAAAGAAAACTACGTTCAGAGTATAAGATGCACCCAAATTATAAACCTCTTTTAGGAAGGGAAAAGGTGTGTCTTATAGTCTGAAAAATACAGTATTTGTAGCTCAGGATGGAGATGTTTCATTACCCAACTAGGTAACATCATCACTGCTACAAGGCATAGTTCCCTCTAAGCTGAGCAGTGAGCAATCGCTCACTTAAAAATCATCATCAACTCAGAGTTTTCCAAACCTGCCCAGAAGCCGAGAGGGAAATTTTATTATTATTTCTGTGCCGCCCAGTCCCGAAGGGACTGCCGCTCAGACACTATACTTTTCCGCCCACCCCCCAAAAAATTAGAGGGAACACTGCTACAAGGGAGTGAGGTTTGAGGGGAAGGAGTGGTTCCTTGGTGCTCTCCGAGCTTGGATGTTTGTGGCTGACCTTTCATGACCCAACTAGGTAACATTATCAGTGCTAAAAGAGAGGGAGGTTAAAAGGGAGGGAGGTTAAGGAGAAGAGGAGGAGGAGGTGATGTTACATTACAGAGATGTTACAAAGCAAAGCAGAGATTTTCCTAACACACAACAAACACACAAATTTCGAATGTTTGTTAGTACTATGTACACAACGGTGGGCTCGTACGGGTATGGTCAGATACGCAGTACCGGTAGCAAAATTTAGATTTTCTTTTTTTCCCCTTCTGGGCTCTGGGTATGTTTTTCCTATCACAGTAAATGAGGTGGAATGTGTATAATTTTAGAACGTAAGAACCTAAGAAGAGCCCTGCTGAATCAGGCCAAAGCCCATCGAGTCCAGCATTCTGTGTCACACAGTGGCCCCCCAATTGTCCATGGGGATCTTGAGCGGAAAGAGAAGGCAAGACCCTCCCTTTCCCCTCACCCCCAACAAATGGTACTCAAGGGAATCCTGCCTGCCTCAACCAACATAGAGGTGGCACATCGACATCCATTTCAATAACCACCGATATACTTGGCATCCATGAATCTGCCTAATCCTGCCTTGAATGCTGACAGCTGTCACAACCAGTTCTGGAAGGGAATTCCATCAACCAAGGACCCTCTGGGTGAAGAAATATTTCCCTTGATTTGTCCTCACTTTCGTACGTATGAGCTTTAGGGAGGGGCCCCTCGTCCTAGTATTGTGTGATAGAGAAAATATTTTTTCTCTATCCACCTTTTCTATCCCATGCATGATTTTATACCCTTCGATCAAGACACCCTTTAAACGCCGTCTTTCAAGGCTGAAGAGACCAAGGCGTTGCAACCTGGTTTCATAAGGGAGGGGCTCCATTTCCTTGATCATTCTTGTGGCCCTTTTTTGCACCTTTTCCAGTTCCACAAGAGCTGTGTGTGCGGGTCTGTACATGCACTTTATAGAGTAGATAATCAGGAGTGGGCTATTGCCCGGATTGGGGGGGGGACACAGTGGTATGACAAAAACAGGGCTCCACCCCAGAACATCCAATTTTCACTGAAAGATGTTGAAACAAAATGCATAAGCCACTCCCACAGTGTGGTAGTAAAAATTTTGGTAGCCCATCCCTGTATGTACATAACTGGTTGGGTTTGGCAATATGTAAACAAGTTAACACTGAATGCTTGTATGTATTGAAGCATTGTAGCTTTAAGAGTTAGTGTTGGAGATTGCCACAAGAAGGAGCCAGAAGTGTGATTCTCTCTGTGTGTGTGTTATTTCTCTGTTTGGTATTACTGATTCATTGTGACTGCTATAGTAAGAACTGTTTGTTTGATGATAGTTTATATACAGTAGTACCTCTAGATTTGAGCTGCGAGTATTCCAAGTTACGAGCTGAGACGCGAGCCAAATTTCTGTTCAATACCCGAGCTCAAATTCGGGATACGAGCCGAGAGTCCACTAGGTGGCGCAAGAATTTCATTTTTTCCAATTATCTCGGCGCGAAAAGTCAAATCTAAATGCATTCGTTTGAGATACGAATTGATCGACATACGAGCTCAGCTCTGGCACGAATTAAACTCATATGTCGAGGTACCACTGTGCTTCTAAGCTGTATCAGTAAAGCTGTGAGAGCTTGAGAGGTGTGTGTGTGAAGCTGCATGCCATAACACATTCCTTTAGGTTTTCAAGGTCAGCCTTTGTTCAGCATCTGGCCGGAAGCTGCTGGGAGTTGCAGGATACGCTGGCAGACGACGTAGGGTTCTTCGTGATGGGCTTGTGGGGAGAGATGCAAGGAAATGAACTCGTAAGTTTAGATTCGGGTTTCTCCAGTTGTGCTAGCATGGCTCTGTTAATAAATTGGAACTCAGACTCTTGAGTTATTTCTTGGATGCTATTTGGAACGCTGACATTCGATATGAAAGCAAAATGCTTGTGTCATTTTGTGGTGCATGTTTTGGTAATAGAAAAGAGAGAGCAATTCACAAGAAGCATGTCTTGGTTTGGGTGCCACATCCTGAAAGTTCACAGAAGGCCCTCGGACACTCACCATCATCAGGCTGAAGTTCCAACCTATATATATATAGGTAGCTCTAGCAGTTAGAAATAAAACTCTGGATTGCACTGGGTCACAAACAAGGCTGAATATGAGCCGGATTTGGAGAAGCAAGGACATCAGCCCAGCAACCAAAGGTAGGTTAGTCCTCTCTGCTATGTTCCCTGTAGCAATGGCAACAGTGCTTAGACTTATACCACTTCACAGGGCTTTACAGTCCTTCTCTAAGCGTTTATAGAGTCAGCCTATTGTCCCCTATGATCTGGGTCTTCATTTTATCAACCTCGGAAGGATGGAAGAATGAGTCAACCTTAAGCCACTCAGGATTGAACTGCTGGCAGCAAGCAGAGTCAGCCTGCAATACTGCAGTCTAACCACTATGCCACCAGGGTGCTGGCTCCTTCCTTCCTCCCTTCCTTCCCTCCTTCATTCCTTCATTCCTTCCTTCCCTCCTTCATTCCTTCTTTCCTTCCCTCCCTCCATCCTTCCTTCCCTCCTTCCTTCGTTCCTTCATTCTTTCCTTCCTTCCTTCCTTCCCTCCTTCCTTCATTCCTTCATTCCTTCTTTCATTCCTCCCTCCCTCTTTCCCATCCTTCCCTCCTTCTTTCCTCTCTCCCGACCTCTCCACCTTCTTTCTTTCTTTTATGTACACTGAGAGCATATGCACTAAAGACAAATTCCTTGTGTTCCAATCACACTTGACCAATAAAGAATTCTATCCTATCCTATCCTATCCTATCCTATCGTAGCCTATCCTCTCCGTTTGTTTGTTTGTTTGTTTGTTTGTTTGTTTGTTCGTTCGTTCGTTCCTTCATTCATTCATTCATTTCATTCAATCAATTTTTTAATGCCGCCCTTCTCCTTAGACTCAGGGCAGCTTACAACCTGTTAGCAATAGCACTTTTTAACAGAGCCAGCCTATTGCCCCCACAATCCGGGTCCTTGTTTTACTCACCTCGGAAAGATGGAAGGATGAGTCAGCCTTGAGCCGGCGATGAGATTTGAACCGCTGACCTGCAGATCTACAGTAAGCTTTAGTGGTCTGCAGTACTGCACTCTACCTGCTGCGCCACCTTGGCTTATCCTATCCTATCCTATCCTATCCTATTCTACTCTTAGCATTTAAACTTATATACTGCTTCACAATGCTATACAGCCCTCTCTAAGCAGTTTACCCAGTCAGTGTATCGCCCCCAACAATCTGGGTCCTCATTTTACCGACCTTGGAAGGATGGAAGGCTGAGTCAACCTTGAGCCTGGTGAGATTCGATCTGCCAAACTGCTGGCAGAAGTAACTTGCAGTACTCCACTCTAACCACTGCACCACCGAGGCTCTATCAGCTTAGCTTAGCTTAGTACAGCATGTGAATTCCAACACTGAGTTCTCCTGAAGTCATTTGAGGGTTTCCAAACTTACCCTGGAAGAGCTCCTGATGCCTTCGGACAGCTGTCGGATAGCACTTGTGCACGTAGTGATGGTTTTGTTGGTCTCTTGTTGAGTTGTGTGGCTGCAAAACAAACAAACAGACAAAGGTCAACTTTGATGGAAGAACATAGAATCAAGCCCAATTCCAGAGAAATGCTTAGAGAACATTGGCAGTTCTTTGCTAGCAAAAACTTCAGAAGAGAAGGATTTAAGATTGTGATTTCTGACAGTCTCAAAATGGGTGAACAGTGAGGTCAGGCAGTAGGGAAAGCAAGTAGGATGCTTGGCTGCATAGCTAGAGGTACAACAAGCAGGAGGAGGGAGATTGTGATCCTGCTGTATAGAGCGCTGGTGAGACCACATTTGGAATACTGTGTTCAGTTCTGGAGACCTCACCTACAAAAAGATATTGACAAAATTGAACGGGTCCAAAGACGGGCTACAAGAATGGTGGAAGGTCTTAAGCATAAAACGTATCAGGAAAGACTTCATGAACTCAATCTGTAGAGTCTGGAGGACAGAAGGAAAAGGGGGGACTTGATTGAAACATTTAAATATGTTAAAGGGTTAAATAAGGTCCAGGAGGGAAGTGTTTTTAATAGGAAAGTGACCACAAGAACAAGGGGACACAATCTGAAGTTAGTTGGGGGAAAGATCAGAAGCAACATGAGAAAATATTATTTTACTGAAAGAATAGTAGATGCTTGGAACAAACTTCCAGCAGACGTGGTTGGTAAATCCACAGTCACTGAATTTAAACATGCCTGGGGTAAACATAGATCCACCCTAAGGTAAAATACAGGAAGTAGTATAAGGGCAGACTAGATAGACCAAGAGGTCTTTTTCTGCCGTCTATCTTCTATGTTTCTATTCAGGAAACATAGAATTCATTCTTCCCGTCAAAGCCCAAATGCTATTTTAACAACCCTCTCTAAAAGCCTAGAGAGATCTTCCCTCCTGAAAGAAAACAGAATCAGTCTTTTCAGATGTCACTGTTGAAAGAAGCCATTTCTCTCCATCGGCTACATTTTCGAATCCCTCTGCGCACACGTAGCGGTATAATCACACACACACACTCAGGAATAAGTGAAGAATGGATTTGGATTTGTAAAAGGTGAGATGAGGTAGCAGCACTTAGCTGAGCTTGGCTGATCTCAGAACACCAAAGTGGCCGGACGAGGACAGAAAATGGCCATGTCACGTAAAAGCACAAAGCTGAAGAAACATCACTGATGGCAAACCAAGTAATTTTTTAGCCGAAGAAAGTAACATAGATACAGTGGTACCTCTACTTACGAACTTAATTTGCTCCGTGACCAGGTTCTTATTAAGAAGAAAAGTTTGTAAGAAGAAGCAATTTTCCTCATAGGATGTGTGCAATTGGGGAAAACACAGGGAGGATGGAGGCCCTGTTTCCTCCCAGGAGATTCCTAGAGAGGCCCCACGGAGGCTTCTCCCTGCCTTTTCTGGCTGTTTCCTCCCAGGAAATTCCTAGAGAGGCCCCACGGAGGCTTCTCCCTGCCTTTTCTGGCTCTGTTTCCTCCCAGGAGATTCCTAGAGAGGCCCCACGGAGGCTTTTCCTCGCCTTTTCTGGCCCTGTTTCCTCCCAGGAGATTCCTAGAGAGGCCCCATGGAGGCTTCTCCTTGCCTTTTCTGGCCCTGTTTTCTCCCAGGAGATTTTTAGAGAGGCCCCACGGAGGCTTCTCCCCCTACAGTTTCAGAGC
>NW_027248650.1:0-55043 GCF_031021105.1 Erythrolamprus reginae | reverse complement strand
TCTATCTATCTATCTATCTATCTATCTATCTATCTATCTATCTATCTATATCTATCTACCTACCTACCTACCTACCTACCTAACTTATCTATCTATCTATCTATCTATCTATCTATCTATCTATCTATCATCTATCTATCTATCTATCTAACTACCATCTATCTATCTAATCTATCTATCTATCATCTATCTATCTATCTATCTATCTATCTATCTATCTATCTATCTATCTATCTATCTATCTATCCTATCTATCTATCTATCTATCTATCATCTATCTATCTATCTATCTATCTATCTATCTATCTATCTATCTATCTATCTATCTATCTATCTATCTATCTATCTAACATCTATGTATCTAATTTATCAAATCAATCAATCAATCTATCTATCTATCTATCTATCTATCTATCTATCTATCTATCTATCTATCTATCTATCTATCTATCCTGTCTGTCGGTCTATCTGTCTATCTATCTAGTCTGTCTGTCCGTCCGTCCGTCCGTCTGTCCACCCACCCACCCAATCCATCTATTTATTTGTCAAACACTTATAGGATGGTAATTTGTACAAATAAAACATTAAATAATAATGATAAAAAGTAATGATAGAAGACAATAGAACAGTAGGCACAATGGTGCGCTTATGCATGCTCGTTTTTCTGTAGGCTGGTAGTTTTACACACTATTGAAATTAAGTGGCGTTGCCCAATTTCACGTACCATTTCCATCTCAATTTCGCGTGTAAAGAAGCATGTTTGAAGAAATTCACAAGTTTTCCTGCTCTACAAGCAACACACTTATTTTTTGTGAATGGAGACCTTTTTATTCATCCCAATTTCCAAACCTCCTGTTGGCAAATGTCGCCTCTCATCATTGTTTAAATAAGAACACAAAATGCTTTTTGAGAGTAAAGTTTCCTAGTGGAACCAATGAGTGCAGATCTCATTTGCATGAAAGGAGAAAACAGGGGCATTTAAGGAAAGGAGAAGATCTGAAAAAATTATAATTTTCCTCCCTAGAAGGCGATTTCTTGCCAAAGTTGACCATGGGTTGGGTTTTGATTTTCTTAGTACTCCTCACTTACTTCACAGGTAAATTGTTCCTGGGCGAAGAGAGGATTTGGCTGTGATTCTCATAAGACCAGGGTCCCTTGGAAATGAGCAAAGCAAAGGAAGATGCCTCAATTTAATTGTCTTTCTTTCCTTCTCTCCCCTCACTCTTTTTCTCCTTGACCCTTTTCTTGAAAGGCATCAATGGTCAGTTTGTGGTGACTCAGCCTCCCTCCAGCTCCGTGTCCCCAGGTGGAACCGTTACCCTCTCCTGCTCCACAACTCAAAGTACCCACTGGATGGGCTGGTTTCAACAGAGACCAGGAGAATCCCCTCGTTTTGTCCACTGTGCTGGTTGCAGCAGGGGAGAAGGGATCCCAAATCGGTTCACTGCCACCAGATCTGGGAATACAGGATCTTTGGCCATCACCAATGCGCAGGCTGAAGACGAGGGTGATTATTACTGCGGTAGGTGGAACACTGAAGGTATCCTGTTGCACGGTGGTGAATTCTTATGGGGAAGTGTGACAAAAACTTCCTCTCTGCCTTTTCAGCCTGAAACATGAAGCAACAAACTTTGATATGTGATTGGATACACGAGAGGGAAAGAGTTGCACATCCATCTCCATCTGCAAAGGAGTCTCTCAGTGCCCAGCAAGGTTGATGACCACTCAGGAGTGAGGATGAGAATGAGGAGAAATGAATTGACCATTAATAGATAAAACTGTTCTGATGAATGTTATTGGACATCTTTGCCTCAATCTTAAGCACCCTAATAAAGAGAAGAAGGACAATTGCAGAGAAAGTTGATGACCCAGAATTACTATATAGAAAAAGTCTTTTTAAAAAACCAAAGTAGTAAAATATTCCTTTTTTTTGGGTCCTCTTTCATCTCTTTCTGATTTTTGCTACAACCGCCCCCACCCCCGATATTACAGGAAAAGGACATTGATGGTGAATGTTGCATTTCTTCAGAGCAGATGGAGATAAACACAGATGTTGTAATATCATTGGCCAGTAGAGGTTGCTGCAGGCCTTTTTATGGTTTTTTAAAAAATTATTATTATTATTATTATTATTATTATTATTATTATTATTATTATTATATCAGTACAACACAGCAAACGAGATCACTATGCTGGATTTCGTATTTCATCACCAGTCGGGCACTTCCCAAGCACCGAGGACTGCATGATGTAGCGGCAAATTATGTTTGCCGATCCCATTAAAGCGGCCTTTTTCAATTGACAGATGGAGATTTTGTCAATTCCGAAGGTTTTCAAATGTCCGCTGAGATCCTTTGGTACTGTGCCCAGCGTGCCAAGTACCACTGGGACCACTTTCACGGGCTTATACCAGAGTCGTTGCAGCTCAATTTTTAGATCTTCGTATTTCACTAATTTCTCTAGCTGCTTCTCCTCAATTCTGCTGTCCCCTGGGATTGCGATGTCGATGATCCATACTTTCTTTTTCTCCACGATCACAATGTCTGGTGTGCTATGCTTCAGAATTCGGTCAGTCTGAAGTCGGACGTCCCACAGTAGTTTGGCTTGCTCATTTTCGACCACCTTTTCGGGCTTATGATCCCACCAGTCCTTTGCCACTGGCAAATGGTAGTTCCGGCACAAGTTCCAGTGGATCATCTGTGCCACAGCATCATGTCTATGCTTGTAGTCAGTCTGGGCGATCTTTTTTGCAGCATTTGAGTATGTGATCAATTTTATTATTATTATTATTATTATTATTATTATTATTATTATTATTATTGTCATCGTCATTGTCATCATCATCATCAAACATCAACATCAATATTATTAATATTATTAATATTCTTATTCTTAATATATTAATATTAATGTATATGTTCATATTAATATATTAATATTAATAATAAGAATAAGCACTTCAGCAAAAGCCTGGTCAGATGTGGCTCCTAAAACTGTCTCCTCTCTTCCTCTACAGTGAGGGAAGGAGGGAGGCCCTGATCCCTCAAAGAGCACATGGAATATATAGGATAAAAGGAAATGCTTCTGTCCACCAATTCTGCTTCTGGTGGCTTTTTCCAAACATTTTTTAAAAATGAACACGGGTATTTCTTAGGACCCAGTTTAGCCCCTACGTCCAAAGAGATCATGGTGCTCCTCTTTTTCTATAGGATGCTGGTTTTACACACTATTGAGATTAAGTGGAGTTGACCAATTTCATGTACCATTCCCATGTCAATTTCACATAGAGAGAAGTGTGTTTGGAGATATTCACATATTTTCCTGTTCTGCAAAGAACACACTTTCGTTTTCAATTGAGACCTTTTTGTTCATCCCAGTTTCTAAATCTCCTCTATGCAAATGTCTCCTCTCATCATTGGTTAAATAAGAACACCTCAAAATGCTTTTGGGGAATGAAGTTTTCTAGTAGAACCAATGAGAGCAGATGCCATTTGCATGAAAGGGGAAAGCAGGGGCATTTAAGGAAAGGAAAGGAGGAGATCTGAAAAAAAGTATAACTTTCCTCCCTACAAGGATATTGCCAAAGTTGACCATGGGTTGGGCTATGATTTTCTTAGCAATCCTCCCTTACTTCACAGGTAAAGTTTTCCTGGGCCAAGAGAGGATTATTTGGCTGTGATTCTCATAAGACCAGGGTCCCTTGGAAATGAGCAAAGGAAAGGAAGATGCATCAATTTAACTGTCTTTCTTTCCTTCTCTCCCCTCACTCTTTCTCCCCTTGTCCATTTCCTGAAAGGCATCAATGGTCAGTTTGTGGTGACTCAGCCTCCCTCCAGCTCCGTGTCCCTAGGTGGAACCATAACCCTCTCCTGCACCACAACTCAGAGTATCCACTGGATTGCTTGGTTTCAACATAAAGCAGGAGAATCCCCTCGTTTTGTCCACTGTGATATCTGCAGCAGGGGAGAAGGGATCCCAAATCGGTTCACGGCCACCAGATCTGGGAATACAGGATCTTTGGCCATCACCAATGCTCAGGCTGAAGACGAGGGTGATTATTACTGCATTAGGTGGAACACTGAAACTACCAAGTTGCACAGTGTTGAATTCTTATGGGGAAGTGTGACAAAAACCTCCTCTCTGCCTCTTCAGCCTGAAACAGGAAGCAACAAACCTTGATCTGTGATTGGAGACACGAGGGAGAAAGAGTTGCACATCCATCTCCATCTGCAAAGGAGTCTCTCAGTGCCCAGCAAGGTTGATGACCACTCAGGAGTGAGGATGAGAATGAGGAGAAATTAATTGACCATTAAAAGATAAAACTTTTCTGATGAACATTATTGGACATCTTTGCCTCAATCCTAAGCACTCTAATAAAGAGAAGAAGGACAATTGCAGAGAAAGTTGAAGACCCAGAATTACTATATAAGAAAAGTCTTTTAAAAAAAATCAAAGTAGTAAAATATTCCTTTTTTTTTGTCCTCTTTCATCTCCTTCTGATTTTTCTGATTCCCCCCCTGATAACAAAGGAAAAGGACATTGATGGTGAATGTTGCATTTCTTCAGAGCAGATGGAGATAAACACAGATGTTGTAATATCAGTGGGCAGTAGAGGTTGCTGCAGGCCTTTTTATGGTTTTCTATTATTATTATTATTATTATTATTATTATTATTATTATTATTATTATTATTATTATTATTATTATTATTATCATCATCACAATCATCACTATTAATATTATTAATATTATTAATATTATTAATATTATTAATATTATTTGTTGTGGTTAGCTCTGCCCCAGCTCCTGCCCCAAGGACTGTGGATGTGAGGGAGACATCCATATGCCGCAGGCCTGTTTTGCTCCTGGTGGAATCTGTTGATGAAGGCTCCTCTAACCAAGAAGACATGAGTGACAGGGAGGAGGAGAGTGTGGCAGACAGCTTAGAAGGAGATAAATTATCTCTCTCCTCTTTGGATTGGGAACAAGAGTTAATGATACAGCCACGCATGCGGAGAGCGATGCATAGGCAGCAACAACTGAGAGATTATTATCAAAGAAAATGAGGCCACCTGTAGTTGGGTGGGGCTGTGGTAATTAGTGAGGTTGCTGTAAATAGCAGCCTATGGGTTTGGCCATTGTGGAGGATTATCTGATCCTTGTGTTTCGTGCCTGCCTTGCTGACTTCGACCTTTGTGTACTGATTTTTCCTCGCTTTGAAACTAAACCAGAGCAAAGTGTGTTTCACTTTGTGAAAGAAGAAGGACTGTGAATTGCCTCACAGCTGCAAGCTAAGTATCACAGAACTGATAAGGGACTTGTACAAATTACCAGTTTGTTTGGAGACGAGTGCTCTTTGCTATACAAAAGGAGTGCTTAGTATATTTGAATTTTTGGTGTAAAGAACATTGTTTTATATTTGCAAACGTGTGTGTGTGTGTGTGTGTGTGAAATTTGTATCTGTGAATTTTCGGGAGGAGTCTACCAGAGAGCTCGACAGAACAATTATTAATATTATCAATATTAACTTTATTATTAATATTATTAATATTAACAATAATACTAATATTAAGAATAAGAACTTCAGCAAAAGCCTGGTCAGATGTGGCTCCTAAAACTGTCTCCACTCTTCCTCTTCAGTGAGGGAAGGAGGAAGGCCCTGGTCCTTCACAGAACACATGGAATAGGTAGGATAAAAGGAAATGGTTCTGTCCACCAATTCTGCTTCTGGTGGCTTCTTCCAAACATTTTGAAAAAATGAATACGAGTATTTCTTAGGACCCAGTTTAGCCCCTATGGGATTATGGTGCTTCTCTTTTTCTATAGGATGGTGGTTTTACACACTATTGAGATCAAGTGGAGTTGACCAATTTCATGTACCATTTCCATGTCAATTTCGTGTACAGGGAAGTGTGTTTGGAGAAATTCACATATTTTCCTGTTCTGCAAGGAACACACTTTCGTTTTGAATTGAGACCTTTTTATTCATCCCAGTTTCCAAATCTCCTCTATGCAAATGTCTCCTCTCATCATTGGTTTTATTTTTATTTTTATTTATTTATTTTGTCCAATACACAATGATGGTTTTACTGGGTATATATCTATATACACATAGTAAAATACATGATGAAGGTAATAGAGGAGATATAGTAAAATCTATTTAAGAAAGAATAGAAAAGAAGATATAGTAATAGACCATATCAATGAAAGAGTAGAAGAAGAGATATAGGAATAGAAGAAAGGTATAGGAGATATAGGAGAGCAATAGGACAGGGGACAGAAGGTATTCTACTGCACTTGTACTCACCCCTTACTGACCTCTTAGGAATCTGGATAGGTCACCCGTAGATAATCTAAGATAAAGTGTTGGGGGTTTGGGGATGACACTATGGAGTCCAGTAATGAGTTCCACACTTTGACAACTCGGTTACTGAAGTCATATTTTTTACAGTCAAGTTTGGAGCAGTTAATATTAAGTTTAAATCTGTTGTGTGCTCTTGTGTTGTTGTGGTTGAAGCTGAAGTAGTCGCCCACAGGCAGGACGTTGCAGCATATGATCTTGTTGGCAATACCTAGATCTTATTTAAGGTGTCTTAGTTTTAAGCTTTCTAGGCCCAGGATTGAAAGTCTAATCTCGTATGGTATTCTATTTCGAGTGGAGGAATGAAGGGCTCTTCTGGTGAAGTATCTTTGGACACTTTCAAGGGTGTTAATGTCTGAGATGCGATATGGGTTCCGAACAGATGAGCTGAATTCGAGGATGGGTCTGGCAAAAGTTTTGTAAGCTCTGGTAAGCAGTGTGAGATTACCAGAGCAGAAGCTACGTAGGATTAGGTTTACAACTCTTGAAGCCTTCTTGGCTATGTTGTTGCAGTGGGCTTTGGCACTTAAATCTTTTGTTATTAGTATACCAAGGTCTTTAACCGAGTGTGGATTATCTGTGATAATTTGATTATTCCGTTAAATAACAACACCTCAAAATGCTTTTGGGGAATAAATTTTTCTAGTAGAACCAATGAGAGCAGAGCCCATTTGCATGAAAGGGGAAAGCAGGGGCATTTAAGGAAAGGAAAGGAAAGGAGATCTGAAAAAAATTATAATTTCATTCTCTAGAAGGAGATTCCTTGCCAAAGTTGACCATGAGTTGGGCTATGATTTTCTTAGCACTCCTCACTTACTTCGCAGGTAAAATTTTCCTGGGCCAAGAGAGGATTTGGCTGTGATTCTCATAAGACCAGGGCCCCTTGGAAATGAGTAAATCAAAGGAAGATGCATCAATTTAACTGTCTTTCTTTCCTTCTCTCCCCTCACTCTTTCTCCCCTGCTCCATTTCCTGAAAGGCATCAATGGTCAGTTTGTGGTGACTCAGCCTCCCTCCAGCTCCGTGTCCCCAGGTGGAACCGTAACCCTCTCCTGCACCACAACTCATAGTCCCCACTGGATTGCTTGGAATCAACAGAAACCAGGAGAATCCCCTCGTTTTGTCCACTGTGATGCCTGCAGTAGCAGGGGAGAAGGGATCCCAAATCGGTTCACGGCCACCAGATCTGGGAATACAGGAACTTTGACCATCACCAATGCGCAGGCTGAAGACGAGGCAGATTATTACTGCATTAGGTGGAACACTGAAGTTACCCAGTTGCACGGTGGTGAATTCTTATGGGGAAGTGTGACAAAAACCTCCTCTCTGCCTCTTCATCCTGAAACAAGAAGCAACAAACCTTGATCTGCAACTGGAGACACCAGAGAAAGAGTTGCACATTCATCTCCATCTGCAAAGGAGTCTCTCAGTGCCCAGCAAGGTTGATGACCACTCAGGAGTGAGGATGAGAATGAGGAGAAATGAATTGACCAATAAAAGATAAAACTCTTCTGATGAACGTTACTGGACATCTTTGCCTCAATCTTAAGCACTCTAATAAAGAGAAGAAGGACAATTGCAGAGAAAGTTGATGACTCAGAATTACTACGTATAAAAAGTTTTTTAAAAAAATCAAAGTAGTAAAATATTCCTCTTTTTTTTGTCCTCTTTCATCTCTTCCTGATTTTTCTGATTCCCCCCCTGATAATAGAGGAAAATGACATTGATGGTGAATGTTTTACTTCTTTAGAGTACATGGAGATAAAACAGATGTTGTAATATCAGTGGCCAGTAGAGTTTGCTGCAGGCCTTTTTATGGTTTTCTATTATTATTATTATTATTATTATTATTATTATTATTATTATTATTATTACTAATATTAATATTATCATCATCATCATCATCTTCATCATCTTATGTATGTATGTATGCATGCATCTATGTATGTATGTATGTATGTATGTATGTATGTATGTATGTATGTATGTATGTATTAGATTTGTATGCCGCCCCTCTCCGTAGACTCGGGGCAGCTCACAGCATAGAATGAAACAATTCAAAGCAAATCTAATAAATTTAAAAAACTTTTTAAAAAACCCCATTATTAAAACAGACATACGCACAAACATACCATACATAAATTGTATAGGCCGGGGGTGTGTGTATGCCTCAATTCCCCTATGTCTGACAGCAGAGGTGGGTTTTAAGTAGTTTACGAAAGGCAAGGATGGTGAGGGCAGTTCTAATCTCCAGAGGGAGCTGGTTCTAGAGAGTCGGGGCCGCCACAGAGAAGGCTCTTCTCCTGGTACCCGCCAGATGACATTGTTTAGTCGACGGGACCTGGAGAAGGGTCATCATCATCATAAACATCAATATTATTAATATAATTATTCTTATTCTTATTCTTATACTTATTCTTATTCTTATTCTTATTCTTATTCTTAAGACTAAGACTAAGACTAAGATTAAGAATAAGAATAAGAACTTCAGCAAAAGCCTGGTCAGATTTGGCTCTTAAAACTGTCTCCTCTCTTCCTCTTCATCGAGGGAAGGAGAAAGGCCCTGATCCCTCACAGAACACATGGAATATGTAGGATAAAAGGAAATGCTTCTGTCCACCAATTCTGCTTCTGGTGGCTTCTTCCAAACATTTTTAAAAAATGAATACGAGTACCGTATTTCTTAGGATCCAGTTTAGCCCCTATGGGATTATGGTGCTCCTCTTTTTCTATAGGATGGTGGTTTTACACACTATTGAGATCAAGTGGAGTTGACCAATTTCACGTACCATTTCCATGTCAATTTCACGTAGAGGGAAGTGTGTTTGGAGAAATTCACATATTTTCCTGTTTTGCAAGGAACACACTTTTGTTTTCAATTGAGACCTTTTTATTCATCCCAGTTTCCAAATCTCCTCTCTGCAAATGTCTCCTCTCATCATTGGTTTTATTTTTATTTTTATTTATTTGTTTTGTCCAATACACAATGAGGGTTTTAGTGGGTATATATCTATATACACATAGTAAAATACATGATGAAGGTAATAGAGGAGATACTCATAGTAAAATATATTTAAGAAATAATAGAAAAGAAGATATAATAATAGTTCATATCAATGAAAGAATAGAAGAAGAGATATAGGAGTAGAAGAAAGGTATAGGAGATATAGGAGAGCAATAGGACCGGGGACGGAAGGCACTCTAGTGCACTTGTGCTCACCCCTAACTTACCTCTTAGGAATCTGGATAGGTCAACTGTAGATAATATAAGGTAAAGTGTTGGGGGTTTGAAGATGACACTATGGAGTCCGGTAATGAGTTCCACACTTCGACAACTCGGTTACTGAAGTCATATTTTTTACAGTCAAGTTTGGAGCGGTTAATATTAAGTTTAAATCTGTTGTGTGCTCTTGTGTTGTTGTGGTTGAAGCTGAAGTAGTCGCCAACAGGCAGGACACTGTAGCATATGATCTTGTGGGCAATACTTAGATCTTGTTTAAGGCGTCTTAGTTCTAAACCTTCTAGGCCCAGGATTGAAAGTCTAATCTCGTAGGGTATTCTATTTCGAGTGGAAGAGTGAAGGGCTCTTCTGGTGAAGTATCTTTGGACATTTTCAAGGGTCTTAATGTCTGAGATGCGATATGGGTTCCAAACAGATGAGCTGTATTCAAGGATGAGTCTGGCAAAAGTTTTGTAAGCTCTGGTAGGTAGTGTGAGATTGCCAGAGCAGAAGCTACGTAGGATTAGGTTTAAAACTCTTGAAGCCTTCTTGGCTATGTTGTTGCAGTGGGCTTTGGCACTTAAATCTTTTGTTATTAGTATACCAAGGTCTTTAACCGAGTGGGAATTATCTGTGATAATTTGATTATTCAGTTAAATAACAACACCTCAAAATGCTTTTGGGGAATAATTTTTTCTAGTAGAACCAATGAGAGCAGACGCCATTTGCATGAAAGGGGAAAGCAGGGGCATTTAAGCAAAGGAAAGGAAAGGAGATCTGAAAAATATTATAATTTTCCTCCCTAGAAGGAGATTCCTTGCCAAAGTTGACCATGAGTTGGGCTATGATTTTCTTAGCAATCCTCTCCATCTGCAAAGGAGTCTCTTAGTGCCCAGCAAAGATGGTGATCATTCAGGAGCAAGGATGAGAATGAGAAGAAGTCATCGAAAAAATCTATTGATGTGCAGAGATGAATGAAATGATGAGAGACATTAAGGGTAACAAAGACAACGAAACAAAAAAATTACGGGGAAAATGGTACATATGAATCCAAAATTACAGAGAAACATTCAAACCTAGCGACAACCATACATATACAGTGTTCCCTCGATTTTCACGGGTTCAAACTTCGCGAAAAGTCTATACCACGGTTTTTCAAAAATATTAATTAAAAAATACTTCGCGGGTTTTTTCCCTATACCACGGTTTTTCCCACCCATTGACGTCATTTGTCATCGCCAAACTTTCGTCTGCTTTTAATAAATAGTTTTTTTTAATAAACTTTAATAAATAAACATGGTGAGTAATAATCTAAATGGTTGCTAAGGGAATGGAAAATTGCAATTTAGGGTTTTAAAGTGTTAAGGGAAGGCTTGTGACACTGTTCATAGCCAAAAATAGTGTATTTACTTCCGCATCTTTACTTCGCGGAAATTCGACTTTCACGGGAAGAGATATAGGAATAGAAGAAAGGTATAGGAGATATAGGAGAGCAATAAGACAGGGGACGGAAGGCACTCTAGTGCACTTGTACTCGCCCCTTACTGACCTCTTAGGAATCTGGATAGGTCAACCGTAGATAATCTAAGGTAAAGTGTTGGGGATTTGGGGGTGACACTATGGAGTCCGGTAATGAGTTCCACACTTCGACAACTCGGTTACTGAAGTCATATTTCTTACAGTCAAGTTTGGAGCGGTTAATATTAAGTTTAAATCTGTTGTGTGCTCTTGTGTTGTTGTGGTTGAAGCTGAAGTAGTCGCCGACAGGCAGGATATGATGCAGCATATGATCTTGTGGGCAATACTTAGATCTTGTTTAAGGCGTCTTAGTTCTAAGCTTTCTAGGCCCAGGATTGAAAGTCTAGTCTCGTAGGGTATTCTGTTTCGAGTGGAGGAGTGAAGGGCTCTTCTGGTGAAGTATCTTTGGACATTTTCAAGGGTGTTAATGTCTGAGATGTGATATCGGTTCCAAACAGATGAGCTGTATTCGAGGATGGGTCTGGCAAAAGTTTTGTAAGCTCTGGTAAGTAGTGTGAGATTGCCAGAGCAGAAGCTACGTAGGATTAGCTTTACAACTCTTGAAGCCTTCTTGGCTATGTTGTTGCAGTGGGCTTTGGCACTTAAATCTTTTGTTATTAGTATACCAAGGTCTTTAACCAAGTGGGGATTATCTGTGATAATTTGATTATTCCGTTAAATAACAACACCTCAAAATGCTTTTGGGGAATAATTTTTTCTAGTAGAACCAATGAGAACAGATCCCATTTGCATGAAAGGGGAAAGCAGGGGCATTTAAGGAAAGGAAAGGAGGAGATCTGAAAAAAATTATAATTTTCCTCCCTAGAAGGAGATTCCTTGCCAAAATTGACCATGGGTTGTGTTTTGATATTCTTAGCACTTCTCCCTTACTTCGCAGGTAAAATTTTCCTGGGCCAAGAGAGGATTATTTAGTGTGATTTTCATAGGGACAGAGTCCCTTGGAAATGAGCAAATCAAAGGAAGATGCATCAATTTACCTGTCTTTCTTTCCTTCTCTCCCCTCACTCTTTCTCTCCTGCTCCATTTCCTGAAAGGCATCAATGGTCAGTTTGTGGCGACTCAGTCTCCCTCCAGCTCCGTGTCTCTAGGTGGAACCGTTACCCTCTCCTGCACCACAACTCAAAGTCCCCACTGGATTGGCTGGTATCAACAGAAACCAGGAGGATCCCCTCATTTTGTCCACTGTGATACCTGCAGTAGCAGGGGAGAAGGGATCCCAAATCGGTTCACTGCCACCAGATCTGGGAATACAGGATCTTTGGCCATCACCAATGCAGAGGCTGAAGACGAGGGTGATTATTACTGCGGTAGGTGGAACAGTGAAGTTACCCAGTTGCACGGTGGTGAATTCTTATGGGGAAGTGTGACAAAAACCTCCTCTCTGCCTCTTCATCCTGAAACAAGAAGCAACAAACCTTGATCTGCGACTGGAGACACCAGAGAAAGAGTTGCACATTCATCTCCATCTGCAAAGGAGTCTCTCAGTGCCCGGCAAAGATGAAGACCATTCAGGAAAGAAGATGAGAATGAGAAGAAGTCATCGAAAAAATCTATAGATGTGCAGAGATGGATGAAATGATATTTATTTATTTATTGTTAGAGTTGGAAGGGACCATGTGGGTCATCAAGTCCAACCCCCTGCCTAAGCAGGAACCCTATAGCATCCCAGCCAAATGGCAGTCCAATTTCCTCTTTAAAATATCCAGAGTATTGGAGTTCACAACGTCCGCTGGTAGGTTGTTCCACTGGTTGATTGTTCTGACCATCAGGAAGTTCTTCCTTATTTCCAGGTTGAATCTCTCCTTGGTCAGCTTCCAGCCGTTGTTCCTCGTCCAGCCCTCCGGTGCCCTTGAGAATAAAGTGATCCCCTCCTCTCTGTGGCAATCCCTCATATAACTGTAGACTGCTATCATGTCCGCTCTGGCCCTCCTTTTCTCTAGGCTATCCTTGCCCAGTTCCCGCAGTCTCTCTTCACAAGTCTTGGTTTCTAGATCCCTGATCATTTTGGTATGAAAGACAACGAAACCAAAAAAGTATGGGCAAAATGGTGCAGTTATGAATCAGGAGAGGTCAACAGTTGATAGTCTAAGGGTAAAGTTTTGGGGGTTAGGTGATGATACCACAGAATCTGGTAGTGAATTCCATGCATCAACTACTCGGTTACTAAAGTCGTATTTCCTGCAGTCGGGTTTAGAGCGGTTTACTTTAAGTTTGTATCTGTTGTGGTATTGTGGTTGAAGTTGAAGTAGTCGTTGACAGGAAGGATAATTTTAGCAGATAATTTTATGGGCTATGCTTAGGTCGTGTTTAAGGCGACGTAGTTCTAAGCTATCTAAACCTAAGATTGTAAGTCTAGTTGCATAGGGTATTCTCTTGCGAGTGGAGGAGTGGAGGGCTCTTCTCACAAATGGTCTTCAAAATACAACAAATATTGCATTTCTTACCCTAGGTGGTCGTAGCATGGATGTTGTCATATCAGTGGCCAGTAGGGGTTGCTGCTGCCTTTTCATGTTTCTCCAAGAAATGATACTGTATAAGCCAAAGATTGGCCAGATGTGGCTACTGTATTGTCTAGACTCTTCTTCTAGAATAAGGGAAGGTAGAAGGCACTGATCCTTCACCAAGATGTAAAATAAGGAAGGATAAAAAGAAACGGTACAACAACTCAGTTTCCAGTGGAGTAAAGAAAAATTAAAACCTAATATTAGAATTAGTTTTGAGCTGTACTAGACCTTACATCCTATGGGAGAATGACACTCTTCTTTTCAAGAACTGGTGGCTTTGGAGAGAGATATCTCCTCTTGGCACCATCCATGATGAGAACTCATTACCGGACTCCGTAGTATCATCCCCTAACCCCAACATTTTACCCTTAGACTGTCCACAGTTGACCTCTCCAGATTCCTAAGAGGTCAGTAAGGGGCGTGCATAAATGCACTAGAGTGCCTTCCGACCCCTGTCCTATTGTCTCTCCTATATCCCATATATTGTCTCTTCTATCCCTTTATCTTTCTTCTATTCTTTCATTGATTTATTTCATCCTATACTCTTCTATTATTTTTCTAATTCTATTTCCTCGAAGGTGTCCTCTATTACCTTCATTGTGTATTATTGTGTATTGGACAAAATGAATAAATAAAAATAAATAAATATCCTATTCTATTCTATTGTATTCTATTCCACTCTACTCTACTCTACTCTACTCTACTCTACTCTACTCTACTCTACTCCTATTCTATTCTACTCCTATATCCCATATATCTTCTCTTCAATCCCTATATCTTTCTTCTATTCTCTCATTGATTATTTTATCTTATACTCTCTCTTCTATTCTTTCTCTAATTCTATTTCCTCGAAGGTGTCCTCTCTTACCTTCATTGTGTATTATTGTGTATTGGACAAAATAAAAAAATAAAAAAAATAAAAAAAATATTCTATTCTACTCTACTCTACTCTAATTCTATTCTACTCTACTCCTATATCCCATATATCTTCTCTTCTATCCCTATATCTTTCTTCTATTCTCCCATTGATTATTTTATCCTATATTCTCTCTTCTATTCTTTCTCTAATTCTATTTCCTCGAAGGTGTCCTCTATTACCTTCATTGTGTATTATTGTGTATTGGACAAAATAAATAAATAAATAAAATAAATAAATACTCAATGAGTATGATCTACATTCCCTTAATCCAATTATTGCTTTTTCCAATATAGCTTTTTATAATTTATTTCTTTATTTCTTTATTAGATTTGTATGCCGTCCCTCTCCGAAGACTCGGGGCAGCTAACAACAATAAAAAAGACAATGTAAACAAATCTAATATTAAAAATAATCTAAAAAACCCCAATTTAAAGAACCAATCATACATACAAACATACCATGTATAAATTCTATAAGCCAAGGGGGGAAGGGAATATTTCATTTCCCCCATGCCTGATGACAGAGGTGGGTTTTAAGGAGCTTACGAAAGGCAAGGAGGGTGGGGGCAACTCTAATATCTGTGGGGAGTTGGTTCCAAAGGGTCGGGGCCGCCAGAGAGAAGGCTCTTCTCCTGGGTCCCGCCAGACGACA
This sequence comes from Erythrolamprus reginae, assembly GCF_031021105.1. NCBI lineage: Eukaryota > Metazoa > Chordata > Lepidosauria > Squamata > Dipsadidae > Erythrolamprus > Erythrolamprus reginae. Next base: position 39,849 of record NW_027248650.1, on the reverse strand, counting down.
CTGTTTAGTCGGCGGGACCCGGAGAAGGCCAACTCTGTGGGACCTAACTGGTCGCTGGGATTCGTGCGGCAGAAGGTGGTCCCGGAGATATTCTGGTCCGATGCCATGAAGGGCTTTATAGGTCATAATCAACACTTTGAATTGTGACCGGAAACCGATCGGCAACCAATGCAGACTGCGGAGTGTTGGTGTGACATGGGCATATTTAGGGAAGCCCATGATAGCTCTCACTGCTGCATTCTGCACGATCTGAATTTTCTGAACACTCTTCAAAGGTAGCCCCATGTAGAGAGCATTACAGTAGTCGAGCCTCGAGGTGATGAGGGCATGAGTGACTGTGAGTAGTGACTCCCGGTCCAAATAGGGCCGCAACTGGTGCACCAGGTGAACCTGGGCAAACGCCCCCCTCGCCACAGCCGAAAGATGTTTCTCTAATGTGAGCTGTGGATCGACGAGGACTCCCAAGTTGCGGACCCTCTCTGAGGGGGTCAGTGATTCCCTCCCCCCAGGATAATGGACGGACAGATGGAATTGTCCTTGGGAGGCAGAACCCACAGCCACTCCATCTTATCATGGTTGAGTTTGAGTCTGTTGACACCCATCCAGACCCCAACAGCCTCCAGGCACCGGCACATCACTTCCACTTCCACTATTGGAGTTTTAGACAAGACCTATCTGAGCAACTGCTCCCTCTTTAAGCAGTCTTGCATAGGGCTGGGTTGCTACTTGAACAACCAGACATTTGCATGATGATGACTCCTCTTATCCCTTGGGGATTTAAAGAGAGGTGGCGAGGAGGCGAATGGAAAATGCGTTTGCTTTAGAGAAGGGATTGGCCCATTGAGTCCTCCGACCATGTCCCAGGCGCTTCTTCTCTTCACATCTCTTTTTCTGATCTCTGCTGGTAAGAGAAACCCCCTCGGACAGAGGCACAGTCCTTTCCAGAACTAAACTGAGAAGAGCTCTCTTGCTTAAGGTGACCAGAGCTCCCGCTTTTGGCTGGACAGTCCCGATTTTTAATAACTTATTTTTATTTATTTTGTTTATTTAATTTTTGTCCAATATACAATAATACACAATGAAGATAGTAGAGGACACCTTCAAGGAAATAAAATTAGAGAAGGAATAGAAGAGGGAGCATTTATTTTATTTTTATTTTATTTATTTTATTAATCAGATTTGTATGCCGCCCCTCTCCGCGGTCTCGGGGCGGCTCACAGCAATAATAATACAGTGTAAACAAATCTAATATTTAAGTTAATTTAAAACCCCAATTTAGAAACCAATCATACATACTAGCATGCCATGCATAAATTTTATAAGCCTAGGGGAAGGGAAAAGTATCAATTCCCCCATGCCTGATGACAGAGGTGGGTTTTAAGGAGCTTACGAAAGGCTAGGAGGGTGGGGGCAACTCTGATATCTGGGGGGAGTTGGTTCCAAAGGGTCGGGGCCGCCACAGAGAAGGCTCTTCCCCTGGGTCCCACCAAACGACATTGTTTAGTTGAAGGGACCCAGAGAAGGCCAACTCTGTGGGACCTAACTGGTCGCTGCGATTCATGCGGCAGAAGGCGGTCCCAGAGATATTCTGGTCCATTGCCATGAAGGCCTTTATAGGTCATAACCAACACTTGGTTAAAATAAGGATAAAATAAATCAACGAGAGAATAGAAGAAAGATAAAGGGATAAAAGAGAAGATATATGGGATATATATAATAGGACAGGGGTCGGAAGGCACTCTAGTGCACTTATGCACATCCCTTACTGACCTCTTAGGAATTTAAACAACCAATGTCTTGCATCCTTTTAGGCCCCAGCCTTCAAGAACTGCAGAACCTGAAGGATCCAGAATTGGTGGCCCCTGGAGGGACAGTCACCATATCTTGCCGATATGATGGTGGATCTCTTGGGGATGCCCATCAACTTTCGTGGACCCAACAGATACCTGGGCAACAACCCCAAGGATTGATCTATCACACCAGTTCCAGGCTACCGGGAGTCCCATCCCGTTTCTCTGGGTCCCGATCAAGAAACGTGATGTCCTTGACTATCACTGGGGCTCTGCTTGAAGATGAAGCCACCTACTATTGTTCCATCTGGGTGATTAGTGAGTTCCAAAGTGATTAATTCTGGTGGGGAAGTGAGACCAAAACCCCTCCACTTTGTTTCATTTCCCTTTTCGTTGTCCTGTGTCTACCACTGAAATTAAACAATAAGGGACAGATGTGCAGTTATGGCTGACATACAATAAGAGGAGAAGACCATCCTACACTTCTGGAAGATTATCTTCCTTTAGAAAGTCCACTTGCCTGTTCCTCGCTTATAGAATAACAGAGTTGGAAGGGACCTTGGAGGTCTTCTAGTCCAACCTCTTGCTTAGGTAGGAAACCCTATAACAATGATGGCAAACCTTTTTTCCCTCAAGTGCCGAAAGAGCCATCCACCCACCCACCCACCCACCCACCATTGAAGAATTTCATTCTAGCATTAATTTGTTTTTCTCAGTTTCGAAAATAGCATCTGATACATCAATGAAAGTACCAACGGGGAAGAGGAAACAATAATAGTTTTCATTTCCTCTCTTTTTCTAAAGCAGTGTTTCCCAACCTTGGCAACTTGAAGATATCTGGACTTCAACTCCCAGAATTCCCCAGCCAGCTCCGTGTCCCTGGGTGGAACCGTTTCACTCTCCTGTTCAACAACCCACAATTTCTATAAAATCAGCTGGTATCAACAAAAACCAGGAAGTCGTCCTCATTTTGTCCACTGTGATGGCTGCAGTAGCCGGGGAGAAGGGATTCCAGATCGGTTCACTGCCACCAGATCTGGGAGTACAGGATATTTGGCCATCAGCAATGCGCAGGCTGAAGACGAGGCAGATTATTACTGTACTAACTGGAACAGTGCAGGCAACGCGTTGCACAGTGGTACATTCTTATAGGGAAGTGTGACAAAAACCTCCTCGCTGGCTCTTCAGCCTGAAACCACATGCAACATACCTTGACCTGTGACTCAGGATGTTTCAACAGAACATATATGAAAGAACCTCATGCAGTTTCATTTCCATTTGCTACATGTTCTCTTTGACAATCAAGAAGGGTGATGGGTGTAGGGGAAACGAATTGATCAAGCATACATAACATTACAGTAAAAGTATAAACATGATTGTGATCCATCCATTAATATATCCACTCTTCCTTTCTTTTTTATAAAATAATGTTTATTGGTTATATACAAATATATACAAAGAAACAATACAAAACAGTGTTGACAAGACAAGGTGTTCATATCATAAGCATCTGATCATTGTTTCCAATAGGGTCGAACGAACCACATTTAACAATAACATTGAACATAAGACAACCCCTTCCCCCCCCCCGCTGCCAGTCTGCAGCTATATTTATTTTTTATTTTCCCTGCTATTCAGTCAGCGGAATCGTATTTCTTAAAGTTTGCTTAATCGTTGGTCTAAAGCTTCCTTTTCTAAATAATGTGTTTAGTATTATGATTGTTATAGTTCTAATTTATTTCTATCCTAAAAAAAAAAAAAAAAAAAGGGTGTCAGCGAGCAAGCAAATAAGTGTCATATTTTGTTCTTCTCCTTCTCTCCCCCGTTCTTGATCTTTTTATAATTTGTTTTATTGTATTTTGTTTCCCTTCCCTTCTTTAGCTCTCTCCCTTTCATTGATCCAGTTATAGAACCTGTCCCATGTGGTTATATTTTTTGTTTCCTTGTTGTCTTTCAGTTTTTGTGTTAAGGAGTCATACTCGGCGCAATCGAATATTTTTTTAAATCATTTCTCTGTCTGATGGTACCTCTTCCCTTTTCCAGTTTTGAGCTATTGATATTCTGCTTGCTGTTATAATGTGTTGGATTATATAGTAATCTGTTTTCTTTATTTTTGTGTCTATTATTCCTAATAAAAAGGTCTCTGGTTTGAATGAGAGATTAATGTCCGTAATTTCGAATATCCAGGACCTTATTTTGCTCCATAATTTTTTTATTTTTGGACAGCTCCACCAGATATGGAAGAAGGTTCCAGAGGGATTTGAACATCTCCAACAGTTTGGTCTGGTTTTGGGAAAAAATCTGTGCTAGTCTTGATGGCGACATGTGCCACCTATAAAACATTTTTATGATGTTTTCTTTGTATGATACTGATTTAGTGATTTTGTAGTTCTTATTCCAGATTGTCTCCCATTGGTCTATATGAATATTGTAGCCAAAGTTCTTTGCCCAGCTGGTCATTGGGTCTTTTGATATTTCAGTTTCCATTTCATAATTTTTTAAGTAGCTGTATATTCTTGTAATAAAATTTTTTTCCCTTCCTAATATTAGTTTATCAAGGGGTGTGTCCTGTGCCAGTATTCCTTCGTTTTTAGTGTCTTTTTGCCATTTTGAAAATATTAGCCTGTATGGCCACTAGTCCAAAATTATGTTCTGTTCTGCTAACTCTTCCTTTGTTTTTATATTTCCTTCTGTATTTAATAAGTGGTTGTAGGTTATCATATTTTTTAATTCTGTAATGTTCGGGTGGGTGAGGGCTTCCAGACTGGAATACCATTTAGGTATTTTTATATAATGATCTTTTTTTAATTTGAGCCATGTTGTTATTAAGACATCTCTGATCATGTGATTTTTGAAATAAGTCGGAATCTTTTGGTGCTGGTTCCATAACATATTATGCCAACCAGAGAGCATGTCATGGCCTTCTAGTGCCAGTAATCTCTCTGCTTTAAGCTCTATCCAGTCTTTGATCCATAGTAAATTAGATGCTAAATGATATATCTTAAAGTCTGGTAATCCCAAACCTCCTTGTTTGATTCTATCTTGTAACCATTTTAATCTTATCCTGGGCCTTTTGTTGTTTCATATGAATTTAGAAGTAATTTTATTCAATCTATTGAAAAAATGATTATTTAGTTTTGTTGGGATTGTTTGGAGGAGGTACAAGAATTTCGGCAGTATTGACATTTTGATTGTCGCTATTCTGCCTAGTAGTGAAATTTGCAGCTTATCCCAGTTTTTTAATTGTTTCTCCGTTGTCTTTAATAATCTTTCATAATTATTTTCTTTAATGGTGCTACATTTTTTTGTGAGTAAAATCCCCAAGTATTTGACTATTTTAACTATTTTAATTTCCAAAATTTCTTCCAAATTATTTTCTTGATCCTTTGTCATATTTTTGGTTATAATTTTAGTTTTTTGAGTGTTTATTTTTAAACCTGCCACCTTGCCGAAATCCTCCACCTCTTTCATAATGTATTTCCCCGATTCCAGTGGGTTTTCTAATATTAAGACTAAGTCATCAGCATAAGCCTGTAATTTGAACTCTTGCCCTTTGGTTTTCAATCCTCTTATTTTAGAGTTGGCTCTAATCTTTCTTAACATGGTTTCTGTAACAAGAATATATAATAGCGGGGATAATGGGCAGCCTTGACGAACCCCTTTTTCTATCTGAAGTCTGTCGGTTAAATCCCCATTAATTGCGATTCTTGTGTGTTGTTTATAATAAATTGTCTCGATAATTTTAATAAATTTGGGGCCAAATTTCATATGCTTTATTAATTCTATCATAAATCCCCAATTTAGATTGTCAAAGGCTTTTTGGGCATCTAGAAAGATGAGAGCCAATTGTTTATCTGAATGTTTTTCATAGAATTCTAGAACGTCTAATATTATCCTCGTGTTATTTCTAATGTGTCTACCGGGTAGAAAGCCATTTTGATCCGAATGTATCTTGTTATTTAAAACTGTTTTTAGTCTGTTTGCCATTATGCTCATAAAAATTTTGTAGTCCACATTTAGCAGGGAGATGGGTCTATAATTTTGAATTCTATGTTTCTCTTCTTCGTTCTTAGGGATTAAACTCGTAATTGCCTCCGTCCAAGAGTTAGGCATTAAGCCTTTTTCTAGGACTTCGTTATAAAGTGTTAGTAGGAGGTCTCCTAAATCAGTGGAAAATTCTTTGTAGAATTCACCAATGATACCATCTGGACCTGGGGCTTTATTGTTTTTCAGGTTTTTAATTGTTTCCTCCAGTTCAGTTATCGTAATTTCTTTGTTCAGCCTATTTCTTTCATTATCAGTCAGTTCTCCCGGTTCGGATTTTGTTATATACCTCTTTTGTTCCTCTAACGTTTTTATTTCCCTTTTGTATAATTCTGTGTAATAATCAGTAGCAATTTGTTTTTTCCCTTCTACCGTGGATTGTCTTTCTCCCCTGCTATCTTCTAGCGAGTGAATATATCGTTCATTTTCTTCTTTTTTAAGTTTGTAGACTAGCCATCTACCCGGCTTATTTGCATTTTCAAAATAGTCTAATTTAGCCATTTTAGTTTCCATGATAATTCATCCTGAGTCATTAAATTAATTTGGTGATTTAATTTATCCTTTTCCTCTTTAAGTTTCTCGTTTGAAATATCTTGTTGTAAATCTGTTTCTAATTGTTTAATTCTAGTTAGGTAATCTTTAATTTTTTGGTTTTAAATTTTCTTTACTCTAGAGGAGTATGAAATAGTGATTCCTCTTAAATATGCCTTTAAGGTGTCCCATAGGTTTTGTATAGAAGTGTCTTCATTCCAGTTATCTTTAAGAAAAAAAGTTAATTCTCTTTTTACTTGGTCAGTGTAGTTTTTTTCCTTAAGTAATGATTGGTTTAGGGACCATTTTTGAAAGTTTTTCTTTGGTTCTTTTATCTTAATTATAATTGGGTGGTGATCTGCCCATATATTGGGGCCGATCTCCACTTGTTCTATACATTTGTCTATGTTCAGGTCACCCCAGGCCATGTCTATTCTTGACCACGATTGGTGTGGGTTTGAAAAGAAAGTATATTCTCTATTCCCCTGATGTCTTTCTCTCCATAGGTCCAAAAGATTAAATTCTCTTGTTAGTTCAAAAAATTTGTTAGGTAGAATTTTCCTATCCTGAATTCTTTTTTTGGTTGTTTTGTAGTCTTTTTTTTTGTCAGGGATCGCGTTGAAATCTCCTAATATACATATGTTTTTCCCTTCTAGTTGTGTTAGTTGATCGTTTATTTTTTGGTAAAATTCAGATTGGTTTGTGTTTGGGGCATATATCACCATCAAGACTGCAGGACTTTGGCCAATTTTGATTTTCAGATTGAGTATTCTTCCATCTGGATCTGCATAGATTAGTTCTGGTTGTAGCCTCTCTTTTACATACACCGCTATGCCTCTTTTATTTGTTTCTGCTAGCGCCGTGAACAGTTTCCCTAATTTTTTATTCTTAAGTAAGTTCTGGTCTTGTGATCTAATATGTGTTTCTTGTAAGCAGATTATATCCGCTTCTTCTTTCTTGAGTTTAATCATCGTTTGTTTTCTTTTTATAATTGAGTTTAGTCCATTTATATTAACTGAGAAAATTTTTAGTGATTTCATATTTATTTCAAAGAATACGGAGAGAGATAAAGAGAGGGAGAGGGAAAAATAAAAATAAAAATAATAATAATTAAAAAAAAACAACAACCCGAACCTTTTTAGTTAACTTTTTATTTGCTTGCTCGCTGAAGTTCCTTTTCTATGTTTATTGTTTGTTGTTTATCTATATCTAAGTGTGTGCTCTGTTGTAGTTGGTGTTGTGTATTTTCCTTTCTACTTCCTTTTTGCTGTTGCTCTTGTTGTCACTCTACTTTCTTCTCTAGAACTGAGATCTTTCTCACTTTCTGCACTTTGTTGTCCTTGCTCACTTTCTTCTAGTCTGGTCTGAGGGGTTCCTTCAGGGCCAAATGTGTTTTCTCCTTCCAAGTTTTGTGAAATAAAATTATCAGCTTTTTCGAAAGAGTCAATCTTATACTTTCTGCCTTTCCAAGTTACCAACAGGCCCTCTGGGATCAGCCATCTAAAGGGAATTTCTCTTCTCATCAGTTTGGCGGTTAAGAAGTGGAACTCTCTTCACCTCTCTCTAATTCTCTTGGGTACCTGTTTCAGTATAGTTATTTCTCTATCATTATACAGTATTTGTTCGTTTCTGGTGTTTCTGTAGATCGCGTCTCTTGCAGTTTTTTTCGTGAAACGAACATGTACCTCTCTTGGAACTTTGTTCTTTTTGGCGTAATTAGTTTGGATCCTGAAAACCTCGTCTATGTGGTTTTTCACTTCTTCCTCGTCTATCTGCAGATTTTCCGATAGAATCTTTACCATTTTGGAGGTCAGATCTTCATCCTCCTGTTCCGGGACATTTTGAAAACGAAGGTAATAAGAGGCTTTCTCCATCTCTAGGACCGCTACGGCCCCTTGTTTTGAATTTTCAAACATGTGTGTGTGTCTGAAATTTGTACCTGTGAACTTTTGGGAGGAGTCTACCAGAGAGCCCGACAGAACAGAAACTATGAAAGGAGCAAATGAAAAATCCAAGAAGGTGGAGATGGTTTTCAGCTGCTTTGGTAGTAAACAGGTCCAGAGGAAGGATAAAAGGGATTGTAGAAGGACACAGCATGGAATAGCAGTCAATGGGGCAGGTTTGTGGCATGCAGAAATGTGACAAAACCACTCACTCTTCAGCCTGAAACCAACAGCAACATATCTTGATCTGTGGCTGGAGACTCTTGAGATGGGGAGACACAAGCAGAACCCCTGTAGGTTCATCTCAGTGTGCAAAGATGTCCCAAAACACCCAGGATTAGGGGAATGATGGGCATAGAGTGTGGATGAGAAGAGTTCAGGGAAGTCCACAGACCCATAGTCTCAGCCCTTCACCCCGAGCTATAAGTTCACATTGCGGTGGACGCGGAGTAAGCACATGGACACAGAAAATGGGATATACAGGTCACATTTATTGACTAGTTGATAAGACCTGTAGAGGTAAAACGAAAGAGGACGGAAATACCCATCTCAACATTCCTTTGCAACTTTGAGTGAAAGCCCCCTGCGAAGCAAGGGAGGGTCCCCTTGAATCTGAACTTGGGCTTCAACTTGACGGCTCACAACAATGATAAAAACAATATTATAATGGCACAAATATAATACTAAAAAACTAAAAACCCTATCATAATTAAAAACCAAACAGCACATACATACCAAACATAAATTATAATAAGCCTGGGGGAAAGATGTCTCAAATCCCCCATGTCTGGCGGTATAGGTGGGTCTTAAGTAGTTTACGGAAGACAAGGAGGGTGGGAGCAGTTCTAATCTCCGGGGGGAGTTAATTCCAGAAGGACGGGGCCGCCACAGAGAAGGCTCTTCCCCTGGGGCCCGCCAGACAACATTGTTTAGTCGACGGGACCCGGAGAAGGCCAACTCTGTGGGACCTTATCGGCCACTGGGATTCGTGCGGTAGCAGGCGGTTCCGGAGGTACTCTGGTCCAATGCCATGTAGGGCTTTAAAGGTCATGACCAACACTTTGAATTGTGACCGGAAACTGATAGGCAGCCAATGCAGTCCACGGAGTGTTGTAGATTTTCCGCCCGTTAACACCTCCCCGTGACTAAAGGGAAAAAGAAATGAATGCCAAATTGCAAGCCGAATTGACCAAATCATATAGACTGGAAGCGCTGGGCACCCCCTAACCGACACCTCACCCTCTCCCAGTGTGGAATAGGCAAAAAACCGGCGAAACTAAAAGCATTACAGCTTCCAAAACTTCCTGCTCGCCCCCCATGGGTGACCTTCAGACACACTGCCAAAGAGAGAGGGTGGGTGGATGCCTGCGATCCAGGCCGGCGGCAACACAAAAGAGAGGAGGCAAACGATGCTCCGCCCCCTTTTATATGGGGGATGCCCCTCACCTCCCAGAGGAGGGGGCACGTCATACGTGCACCTCGATCCCCCCCTCCTCGGTTATTTGCTGCCGGCTCTGCTGTGCTTCCGGCGCCACCGCAAATGCCGCCGGCCTTAAGGCGGACAATGGTCAGTTCTGAAAGAAGGAGAAATAAAACTGTAGAAGACAGAGATGATGTTCAAATGGTCAAACCCTCGACTAGACACCGGGAAAAAAAGAAACTGTATGAAGACCCAGTCGAAAAAGTGGCCCCTGGAGCAACTTTGCACCACATGATTGTAGGACATTTATTTATTTATTTATTAGATTTGTATGCCGCCCCTCTCCATAGACCCGGGGCGTAGTCTCCGTAGACTCGGGACATAAGGATGAATAGTTCATAAAGATTGATACCCAAGTGTGGTTCTCCTACATTAGCTGTTGGAATGAACCAAGCACATATTAAATGTTCTCTCTGGGGAAAATGAATCAGACACTGAAAACACAAAGCTCTTCCGATGAGCTCCTACCTCTCTTCTTGAATCTTAACTACACCACTAAAGTTGTGAAGGACAAGACCAAAGAAGCCTGATGCCCCTGATGTATATGTAATCTCTATTTAAAATGTCTTTCTTCCAATCAAAGTGTTAATAGCAACAAGGGAGGCTTTTTGAAATCTTCTCTAAGAGAGTTAAGAAAGAAGGCACATTCTTGTTCTCCTTTCCCTTATTGTTTTTTTTCTCTTCTTTTTCTAACATTTAACTAGAAGGAAGAGGATGGCCCTCAAGGGACATAAAACTCTATATTTCTTCAGCCCAGATGGAGATAACACAGATGTTGTAATATGAGAAGCCAGTAGGGGCTGCTGATGCCCTTTTGTAGTTCTCCAAAGAATGACTGCACCAAAAGCACGGTCAGATGTGGCTCCTAAAACTGTCTTCTTTCTTCCTCTACATTGAGGGAAGGAGGAAGGCACTGATCCCTCACAGAACACATGGAATAGGTAGGATAAAAGGAAATGGTTTTGTCCACCAATTCTGCCCCTGGTGGCTTCTTCCAAACATTTCTTAGGACCCAGTTTAGCCCCTATGTCCAAAAGGATTATGGTGCTCCTCTTTTTCTATAGGATGGTTGTTTTACTCACTATTCAGATTAAGTGGAGTTGCCCAATTTTCTTTTTTTTATTATTTTTTTTAAAATTCACAAATAAAAAAAACAATACAATTCAAAAAGAATGGTGGAGTTGAGATTAAGTGGAGTTGCCCAATTTCATGTACCATTTCCATGTCAATTTCACGAAGAGAGAGGGGTGTTTGAAGAAATTCACAAATTTTCCTGTTCTGCAACCAACACATTTTCGTTTTGAATTGAGACCTTTTCTTTCATCCCAGGTTCCAAATCACCTCTATGCAAATGTCTCCTCTCATCATTGGTTAAATCAGAAGATGTCATAATGCTATTGGTGAAGAAAACATACTAGCAGAACCAATGGGTGCAGACCTCATTTGCATGAAAGGGGAAAACATGGGCATTTTAATGAAAGGAAAGGAGAAGATCTAAAAAAGGTTATAAATTATAATTTTCCTCCATAGAAGGAGATTCCTTGCCAAAGTTGACCATGGGTTGGACTATGATTTTCTTAGCACTCCTCAGTTACTTCACAGGTAAAGTTTTCCTGGGCCAAGAGAGGATTATTTGGCTGTGATTTGGCTGGAAATGAGCAAAGCAAAGGAAGATGCCTCAATTTAATTGTCTTTCTTTCCTTCTGTCCCCTCACTTTTTTTCTCCTTGCTTCTTTTTCTGAAAGGCATTGATGGTCAGTTTGTGGTGACTCAGCGTCCCTCCAGCTCCGTGTCCCTGGGTGGAACCGTTACCCTCTCCTGCACCACATCTCAAAGTATCGACTCGATTCATTGGTATCAACAGAAAGCAGGAGGATCCCCTCGTTATGTCCACTGTGATACCTGTAGTAACAGGGGAGAAGGGATCTCCAATCGGTTCACTGCCACCAGATCTGGGAATACAGGATCTTTGACCATCACGAGTGCACAGGCTGAAGATGAGGCAGATTATTACTGCGGTAGGTGGAACAATGAATTTACCCAGTTGCACGGTGGTGAATTCTTATGGGGAAGTGTGACAAAACCTCCTCTCTGCCTCTTCAGCCTGAAACAAGAAGCAACAAACTGTAATCTGCGACAAGAGACAAAAGAGAAACAGTTGCAAATTCATCTCCATCTGCAAAGAGTCTCTCAGTGGCCACCAAAGATGAAGACCATTCAGGATTGAGGATGAGAAGGGTGTCAGAGAAGCCCACAGACCCATGGACTCACTCCCTTGTGTTATAAGGAGAAGTCCACACCTGGAATGCTCCTTTTAGATGTTGAGACTTTGGAAACAGTGCAGAGAAGAGCAACAAAGATGATTAAGGAACTAGGGGAATAAAACTTATGAAGAAGGGCTGCAATAATTTGGTATGTTTGGTGTAATGAAAAGAAGAACCAGCAATGACATGATAGCAGTGTTGCAATATCTGAAGATCTGCCACAAAGAAGAGGGTGATCCATTTATTTTTTCAAAGCACCTGAAGATAAGAAGAGAAACAATGGGTGGAAACTAATGAAGAAGAGAAGCAACTTAGCATTAAAGGGAAATTCCCCGAGAGTGAGAACAACCAACCAGTGGAACAACTTGCCTTCAGAGGTTGTGGATGCTCCATCATTGAGAAGAAGCTAAGAGAATCAGGATGCTTCAGACTTCCCTGTAATCTCTATCTAAAATGTCCTTCTTCCAACCAAAGTATTAAAAACAAGGGGGGCTTTGTGAAATCTTCCGTAAGAGAGTTAACAAAGAAGGCACATTCCTGTTCTCCTTCTCCTTATCATTTTACTTCTCTTCTTTTTCTGACATTTAAATAGAAGGAAGACAATGGTCCTCAAAAGACATAGAAACATAGAAACATAGAAGACTGACGACAGAAAAAGACCTCATGGTCCATCTAGTCTGCCCTTATACTATTTCCTGTATTTTATCTTACAATGGATATATGTTTATCCCAGGCATGTTTAAATTCGGTTACTGTGGATTTACCAACCACGTCTGCTGGAAGTTTGTTCCAAGGATCTACTACTCTTTCAGTAAAATAATATTTTCTCATGTTGCCTTTGATCTTTCCCCCAACTAACTTCAGATTGTTTCCCCTTGTTCTTGTGTTCACTTTCGTATTAAAAACACTTCCCTCCTGAACCCTATTTAACCCTTTAACATATTTAAATGTTTCGATCATGTCCCCCCTTTTCCTTCTGTCCTCCAGACTATACAGCTTGAGTTCATTCAGTCTTTCCTGATACGTTGTATACTTAAGACCTTCCACCATTCTTGTAGCCCGTCTTTGGACCCGTTCAATTTTGTCAATATCTTTTTGTAGGTGAGGTCTCCAGAACTGAACACAGTACTCCAAATGTGGTCTCACCAGCGCTCTATATAAGGGGATCACAATCTCCCTCTTCCTGCTTGTTATACCTCTAGCTATGCAGCCAAGCATCCTACTTGCCTTTAAAACTCTACATTTCTTCGGCCCAGATGGAGATAGGACAGAAACATGAAATTCTTCCGATGAGCATCTACCTCTTTTCTGCAACCTTAACCACACCACTAAAGTTGAGAAGGACACGACCAAAGAAGACTGATCCTACTGATGTACTATGTAATCTCTCCATAAAAGTGTCTTTCTTCAAAACAAAGTATTAAATACAACAAGGGAGATTTGTGAAATCGTCCATAAGAGAGTTAAGAAAGAAGGCAGATTCCTGTTCTCCTCTCTCTTATTGTTTTTAAACAGAAGGAAGACGATGGTCTTCAAAGGACATAAAACTCTACATTTCTTCAGCCCAGATGGTGATAACACAGATGTTGCAATTTCAGCAGCCAGTAGGGGCTGCTGATGCTCTTTCGCAGTTCTCCAAAGAATGACTGTAGCAAAAGCATGGACAGATGTGGCTCATAATGCTTTGGGGGAAGAAAATACACTGGCAGACCCAATGGGTGTAGATCTCATTTGCATGAAAGGAGAAAGCAGGGGCATTTAAGGGAAGGAAAGGAGAAAATCCAAAGAAGGCAATATTTTTCCTCCCTAGAAGGCGATTCCTTGCCAAAGTTGACCATGGGTTGGGCTATGATTTTCTTAGGACTCCTCCCTTACTTCACAGGTAAAGTTTTCCTGGGTCAAGAGAGGATTATTTGGCTGTGATTCTCATAAGACCAGGGTCCCTTGAAAATGAGCAAAGCAAAGGAAGATGCCTCAATTTAATTGTCTTTCTTTCCTTCTCTCCCCTCACTCTGTCTCCCCTGCTCCATTTCCTGAAAGGCATCAATGGTCAGTTTGTTGCGACTCAGCCTCCCTCCAGCTCCGTGTCTCCAGGTGGAACCGTTACCCTCTCCTGCACCACAACTCAAAGTCCCCACTGGATTGCCTGGTATCAACAGAAAGCAGGAGAATCCCCTCGTTTTGTCCACTGTGATGCCTGCAGCAGGGGAGAAGGGATCCCCAATCGGTTCACTGCCACCAGATCTGGGAATACAGGATCTTTGGCCATCACCAATGCTCAGGCTGAAGACGAGGCAGATTATTACTGCGGTAGGTGGAACACTGAAGTTACCCAGTTGCACGGTGGTGAATTCTTATGGGGAAGTGTGAAAAAAACCTCCTCTCTGCCTCTTCAGCCTGAAACAAGAAGCAAGAAACCTTTTATCTGCGACAGGAGACAAAAGAGAAAGAGTTGCAAATTCATCTCCATCTGCAAAGGAGTCTCTCAGTGCCCAGCAAAGAAGAAAGACGGTGGTCCTCAAAGAACAGAAAATGCTTTATTTCTTCAGCCCAGGTGTTTATAACACAGATGTTGCAAAATCAGAAAGAATGAAGGTCTTTCGCAGTGCTCCAAAGAATGAAAATGTCTTTCTTCACATTAAAGTATTTAAAACAACAAGGGAGGCTTTTTGAAATCTTCCGTAAGAGAGTGAACAAAGAAGGCCCATTCCTGTTCTCCTTCTCGTTATCATTTTTCCTCTTCTTTTCCTGACATTAAAACATAAGGAAGACAATGGTCCTCAAAGGACATAAAACTCTACATTTCTTCAGCCCAGATGGGGATAGGACAAATGTTGCAATAGCAGCAGCCAGTAGGGGCTGCTGATGCCCTTTCGTAGTTCTCCAAAGAATAACTGCTGCAAAACCCTGGTCAGATGTGGCTCCTGGAATGTCTCCTCTCTTCCTCTACAGTGAGGGAAGGAGGAAGGCACCGATCTCTCACAGGACACATGGAATATATAGGATAAAAGAAAAGGGTTGTGTCCACCAATTCTGCTTCTGGTGGCTTCTTCCCAATTCTAAGGAAAACAGAATACAAGTATTTCTTATGACCCTCTTTAGCCCATATGTCCAAATGAATTACGGTGCTTCTTTTCCCCTCTAGGCTGGTGGTTTTACCCATTATTGATATTACGTGGAGGTGCCCAGTTTCATGTTCCATATCAATTTCATGTATAAAGTGTGTTTGGAGAAATTCACAAGCTTCCCTGTTCTTTAAGCAGCAGAGCTTCATTTTTAATTGGGCCCTTTTGATTCATCCCCGTTTCCAATTCTACAATTTTCTTTTATGTACACTGAGATATATACTCCAAGACAAATTCCTTGTGTGCCCAATCAAAGTTGGCCAGTAAAATTCTACTTTATTCTATATGCAAATATTTTCTCTGGTCATTGGTTAAATCAGAAGACGTCACAATGATTTTGGGGAAGAAAATATACTTGCAGAACCAATGGGAGCAGATTTCATTTGCATGAAAGGAGAAAACGGGGTCATTTAAGGAAAGTAAAGGAGAAGATCCAAAGAAGGTTATAATTTTCCTCCCCAGAAGGAGATTCCTTGCCAAAGTTGACCATGGGTTGGGCTATGATTTTCTTAGGACTCCTCACTTACTTCACAGGTAAAGTTTTCCCAGGCCAAGAGAGGATTATTTGGCTGTGATTCTCATAAGACCAGGGTCCCTTGGAAATGGGTCAGAGCGAACGAACGTGCATCAGTTTAACAGTATTTCTTTCTTTTTCTTCACTCTTTCTCTCCCTCCCTCCCACCATTATTTCAAGGCATCAATGGTCAGTCTGCTTGGACTCAGCCTCCCTCCAGTTCTGTGTCCCTGGGTGGAAGCACTACGCTCTCCTGCACCACAACTCAGAGTTCCTACGGTATCCTCTGGTATCAAGAGAAACCAGGTGGACCCCCTCGTTATCTCCACTGTGATACCTGCAACAGGGGAGAAGGGAACCCAGATCGGTTCACTGCCACCAGATCTGGGAGTACAGGATCTTTGGCCATCACCAATGCGCAGGCTGAAGACGAGGCAGATTATTACTGTGCTAGCTGGAACAGTGGACGTACCCTGTTGCACAGTGGTGCATTCTTATGGGGAAGTGTGACAAAAACCTTGTTTCTTCCTCTTGAGGCTGAAACCACATGCGACATACCTTGATCTGTGACTGGGGAGACTCACCAGCCGATGATGCAGGAGAAAACATCCTGTAAGTTCATCGCCTTCTGCAGAGAAGTCTCTCAATGCCCAGCAAGGGGGATGATGGACACAGGAATGCGAAGGAGAAGGATGCAGGGAAGTAGGGGTGGGTCCTTAAACAGAAGGAAGACAATGGTCCCTCAAAGGACATGAAATGCTGCATTTCTTCAGCCCAGATGGAGATAACACAAATGTTGCAATGTCAGTGGCCAGTAGGGGCTGCTGGTGCTCTTTCATAGTTCTCCAAAGAATTACTGCTGCAGAAACAGGCTCAGATGTTGCTCCTAAAACTCTCTCCTCTCTTCCTCTACACTGAGGGCCGCAGGAAGGCACTGATCACAGAACACATGAAATATGTAGGATAAAAGGAAAGGGTTTCACCAACTCTGCTTCAAGTGGCTTCCTCCAAATATTTAAAAAAATAATACGAGTATTTCTTAGGACCCAATTTAGCCCCTATGTCCAAAAGTACTCCTCTTATTATTTATCTATTTATCTATCTATTTATGTATCTATTTATCTATTTATCTATTCATCTATTCATCTATTCATCTATTCATCTATTTAATTATTTATCTATTCATCTATTTATCTATTTATCTATTCATCTATTCATCTATTCATCTATTTATTTATTTATCTATTCATCTATTTAATTATTTATCTATTTATCTGTTTATCTGTTTGTCTGTTTCTCTGTTTGTCTGTTTGTTTGTTTGTTTATTTATTTATTTATTTATTTGCTTGCTTGATTGCTTGTTTGTTTGATAGTTTGTTTGTCAAACAATTATAGGATGGTAATTTGTACAAATAAAACATAACAATAATGATAAAACGATAGAAGACAATAGAACAGTAGGACCGAGATGGTATGCACAATGGTGCGCTTATGCACGCTCGTTTTTCTATAAGCTGGTGGTTTTACACATTATTGACATTAAATGGAGTTGCCCAATTTAATATTCCATGTCGATTTCATGTATAAAGAAGTGTGTTTGGACAAATTCACAAGCTTTCTTGTTCTTTAAACAGCACAGCTTCATTCCTAATTGAGACATTTTGATTCATCCCAGTTTCCAAATACATAGTTTTATTTTAATATGAGAGCATATGCACCAAGACAAATTTTATTTTATTTATTTATTATTTGGATTTGTATGCCGCCCCTCTCCGAAGACTCGGGGCGGCTCACAACAAGTGAAAAACAATCCAATACAATCCAATTAATTAAAATATTATAAGTTTAAGAAAATCCCCTGTACTAACATACACACATACAGACATACCATATATAACTTCAACGTGCCCAGGGGGAGATGTTTAGTTTCCCCATGCCTGACGGCAAAGGTGGGTTTTGAGGAGTTTACGGAAGGCAGGAAGAGTAGGGGCAGTTCTGATCTCCGGGGGGAGTTGGTTCCAGAGGGCCGGTGCCGCCACAGAGAAGGCTCTCCCCCTGGGGCCCGCCAACCGGCATTGTTTAGTTGACGGGACCCGGAGGAGGCCCACTCTGTGGGACCGAATCGGTCGCTGGGATTCGTGCGGCAGAAGGCGGTCTCGGAGATATTCTGGTCCAGTGCCATGAAGGGCTTTAAAGGTCATAACCAACACTTTGAATTGTGACCGGAAACTGATCGGCAGCCAATGCAGACTGCGGAGTGATGGTGAAACATGGGCATACCTGGGTAAGCCCATGACTGCTCTCGCAGCTGCATTCTGCACGATCTGAAGTTTCCGAACACTTTTCAAAGGTAGCCCCATGTAGAGAGCATTACAGTAGTCGAACCTCGAGGTGATGAGGGCATGAGTGACTGTGAGTAATGAGTCCCGGTCCAGATAGGGCCGCAACTGGTGCACCAGGCGAACCTGGGCAAACGCCCCCCTCGCCACAGCTGAAAGATGTTGTTCTAATGTGAGCTGTGGATCGAGGAGGACGCCCAAGTTGCGGACCCTCTCTGAGGGGGTCAATAATTCCCCCCCCAGGGTGATGGACGGACAGATGGGATTGTCCTTGGGAGGCAGAACCCACAGCCACTCCGTCTTATCCGGGTTGAGCTTGAGTCTGTTGACACCCATCCAGGCCCCAACAGCCTCCAGGCACCGGCACATCACTTCCACCGCTTCATTGACTGGGCATGGGGTGGAGATGTAAAGCTGGGTATCATCCGCATATTGATGATACCTCACCCCATGTCCTTGGATGATCTCGCCCAGCGGTTTCATGTAGATGTTGAATAGCAGGGGGGAGAGGACCGACCCCTGAGGCACCCCACAAGGGATAAACCTAGGAGTCGACCTCTGGCCCGCCACTAACACCGACTGCGACCGGCCAGAGAGGTAGGAGGAGAACCACTGAAGGACAGTGCCTCCCACTCCCAACCCCTCCAGCCGGTGCAGAAGGATACCATGGTCGATGGTATCGAAAGCCGCTGAGAGGTCAAGGAGCACCAGGACAGAGGATAAACCCCTGTCCCGGGCCCGCCAGAGATCATCCATCAACGCGACCAAAGCGGTTTCCGTGCTGTAACCGGCCCTGAAACCCGACTGCCGGGGACCTAGATAATCGGCTTCTTCCAAGGACCGCTGGAGCTGGAGTGCCACCACCTTCTCGACAACCTTCCCCATAAAGGGAAGGTTGGAGACTGGACGATAGTTGTTAAGTACGGCTGGGTCCAGGGAGGGCTTCTTGAGGAGGGGGCGCACAAGCGCTTCTTTATAGAGTGATGGAAAAACTCCCCTCCCCAAGGAAGCGTTGGTAATCTCCTGGGCCCAGCTCCGTGTCACCTCCCTGCTGGCCGAAACCAACCAGGAGGGACACGGATCCAGTAAACAGGTGGCGGAACTCACAGCTCCAATGGCCTTGTCCACTTCATCAGGTGTCACCAGATCAAACTCTTCCCAGACAGGTGGACAAGTACGTGCCCCAGTCACCTCGACTGACTCGTTGTCAGTCGACTCTGTTTTACAATTGGAGTCGAGGTCGGCTCGGATCCGAGCGACTTTATCAGCGAAAAACGTGTTAAAGTCCTCGGCACTACTCTGTAAGGGCTCCCCAACTCCCCCCTGGTTAAGAAGGGAGCGGGTCACCCTAAACAGAGCGGCCGGGCGGGATTCCGCTGATGCAATCAAGGCGGCATGGTACGCGCATCTTGCCGCCTTGAGCGCCACTTTGTAAGTCTTAATAAAAGCTCTTACAAGTGTTCGATCAGATTCAGACCTACTCTTCCTCCATCGCTTCTCTAGACGTCTCTTTTGGCGTTTCAACTCCCGGAGCTCCTCGTTGAACCATGGAGCTCTACGGGGTCTAGCGCCACGGAGAGGTCGCAAAGGCGCAATCCGGTCGAGAGCCTCCGCAGCAGCCGTATTCCAGGCCTCTGCAAGAGACTCTGCCGAACTGTGGATGAGTGCCTCTGGAATAACCCCAAGCGCCGTCTGGAAACCCTCTGGATCCATTAGGCGTCTGGGGCGGAACATCTTCATTGGTTCCGCCTCCCTGCGGGGAAGGATTGGAGCCAGGAAGTCAAGCCGTAGTAGAAAATGGTCTGACCATGACAAAGGCACTGCTTCTAAGCCCCTTAGTCTCAGACCATTGCTCAATTGCTCGGAAAGGAATACCATGTCAGGTGCGTGCCCCCCCTCATGAGTCGGACCCCGTACTACTTGAGTCAGGTCCATGGCTGTCATGGTGGCCATGAACTCCTGTGCCAACCCCGAGGTTTCGCCGAGTGACGGCAGATTGAAGTCCCCCAAGACAATAAGTCTGGGGAACTCCACCGCCAACCCGGCTACCTCCTCGAGTAGCACAGGCAGGGCTTTTGACACGCAGCTGGGAGGCAGGTACGTGAGAAATAAGCCCACCTGAACCCCTAAGTCCAACTTCATCAAGAGAGACTCGCAACCCGCAATTTCCGGAGCAATGAGTCCACGTAGGCCAGTAACACTTGACACAATACCACACTGAGATCTTTTAATTTATCCTGGTTTCCAAAAGCTCTGATCTGCAATTATTTTCTCATTGGTTAAATCAGACTTCATAACGCTTTTGTGGAAGAAAATAGACTAGCAGAACCAATGGGTGTAGATCTCATTTGCATGAAAGGAGAAAACAGGGGCATTTAAGGAAAGGAAAGGAGAAGATCTAAAGAAGGTTATAACTTTCCACCCTAGAAGGAGGAGATTCCTTGCCAAAGTTGACCATGGGTTGGGCTATGATTTTCTTAGCAATCCTCAGTTACTTCACAGGTAAAGTTTTCCTGGTCAAAAAGAGGATTATTTGGCTGTGATTCACATAAGACAAGGGTCCCTTGGAAATGAGCAAAGCAAAGGAAGATGCCTCAATTTAATTGTCTTTCTTTCCTTCTGTCCCCTCACTCTTTTTCTCCTTGATCCTTTTCCTGAAAGGCACTTATGGTCAGTTTGTGGTGACTCAGCCTCCCTCCAGCTCCGTTTCCCTGGGTGGAGCTGTTACCCTCTCCTGCACCACATCTCAAAGTAACTACGTGATTGGCTGGTATCAACAGAAAGCAGGAGGATCCCCTCGTTTTGTCCACTGTGATGGCTGCAGCAGGGGAGAAGGGATCCCAAATAGGTTCACGGCCACCAGTTCTGGGAATACAGGATCTTTGGCCATCACCAATGCCCAGGCTGAAGACGAGGCAGATTATTACTGTGGTAGGTGGAACAATGAATATAGCCAGTTGCACGGTGGTGAATTCTTATGGGGAAGTGTGACAAAAACCTCCTCTCTGCCTCTTCAGCCTGAAAGAAGAAGCAAGAAAACTTTTATCTGTGACTTGAGACACGAGGGAAAGAGTTGCACATCCATCTCCATCTGCAAAGGAGTCTCTCAGCGGCCACCAAAGATGAAGACAATTCAGGACTGAGTATGAGAAGGGTGGCAGGGAAGCCCACAGACCCCTGGACTCACTCCCTTGTGTTATAAGGAGAAGATGCACAACCTTAATATGACCACACCTGGAATGCTACTTCTAGATGTTGAGACTTTGGAAACAGTGCAGAGAAGAGCAACCAAGACTAGGGAATGGGCAGAATGAAACACACGAAAAAGGGCTGCAGTAATTAGGGATGTTTGGTGTAATGAAAAGAAGAACCAGCAACGACATGATATCAGTGTTGCAATATCTGAAGATCTGCCACAAAGAAGAGGGTGGTCCATTAATTTTTTCAAAGCACCTGAAGATAAGAGGAGAAACAATGGGTGGAAACTAATCAAGAAGAGAAGCAACTTAGCATTAAAGGGAAATTCCCCGAGAGTGAGAACAACCAACCGGTGGAACAACTTGCCTTCAGAGGTTGTGGGTGCTCCATCATTGAGAAGAAGCTAAGAGAATCAGGATGCTTCAGACTTCCCTGTCATCTCTATCTAAAATGTCCTTCTTCCAACCAAAGTATTAAAAACAAGGGGGGCTTTGTGAAATCTTCCATAAGAGAGTTAACAAAGAAGGCACATTCCTGTTCTCCTTCTCCTTATCATTTTTCTTCTCTTCTTTTTCTGACATTTAAATAGAAGGAAGACTATGGTCCTCAAAGGACGTAAAACTCTACATTTCTTTGGCCCAGATGGAGATAGGACAGAAACATGAAATTCTTCCGATGAGCATCTACCTCTTTTCTGCACCCTTAACCACACCACTAAAGTTGAGAAGGACACGACCAAAGAAGACTGATGCTACTGATGTAATATGTCATCTGTCCATAAATGTGTCTTTCTTCAAATCAAAGTATTAAATACAACAAGGGAGATTTGTGAAATATTCCTTAAGATAGTTAAGAAAGAAGGCAGATTCCTGTTCTCTTCTCCCTTATTGTTTTTAAACAGAAGGAAGACGATGGTCTTCAAAGGACATAAAACTCTACATCTCTTCAGCCCAGATGGGGATAACACAGATGTTGCAATTTCAGCAGCCAGTAGGGGCTGCTGATGCTCTTTCGCAGTTCTCCAACGAATGACTGCAGCAAAAGCATGGACAGATGTGGCTAATAATGCTTTTGGGGAAGAAAATACACTGGCAGACCCAATGGGTGAAGATCTCATTTGCATGAAAGGAGAAAGCAGAGGCATTTAAGGAAAGGAAAGGAGAAAATCCAAAGAAGGCAATAATTTTCCTCCCTAGAAGGTGATTCCTTGTCAAAGTTGACCATGGGTTGGGTTATGATTTTCTTAGCAATCCTCCCTTACTTCACAGGTAAAGTTTTCCTGGGTCAAGAGAGGATTATTTGGCTGTGATTCTCATAAGACCAGGGTCCCTTGGAAATGAGCAAAGCAAAGGAAGATGCATCAATTTAATTGTCTTTCTTTCCTTCTCTCCCCCCACTCTTTTCCCTCCTGCTCCATTTCCTGAAAGGCATCAATGGCCAATTTGTGGTGACTCAGCCTCCCTCCAGCTCCGTGTCCCCAGGTGGAACCATTACTCTCTCCTGCACCACAACTCAAAGTACCCACTGGATTGGCTGGTATCGACAGAAAGCAGGAGAATCCCCTCGTTATGTCCACTGTGATACCTGCAGTAGCAGGGGAGAAGGGATCCCAAATCGGTTCACTGCCACCAGATCTGGGAATACAGGATCTTTGGCCATCACCAATGCACAGGCTGAAGACGAGGCAGATTATTACTGCGGTAGGTGGAACACTGAAGTTACACAGTTGCACGGTGGTGAATTCTTATGGGGAAGTGTGACAAAAACCTCCCCTCTTCCTCTTCAGCTTGCAACAAGAAGCAACAAACCTTGATCTGTTACTGGATACAGGAGAGAAAGAGTTGCAAATTCATCTCCATCTGCAAAGGAGTCTCTCAGTGCCCAGCAAAGATGAGGACCATTCAAGAACGAGGATGAGAGGAATTGCAGGGAAGCCCACAGAACCCTGGTCTCACTCCCTTGTGGTATAAGTGCACATTGTGAAAGGAGAAGATGAACAGCCTTAATAAGAGCACACCTGGAATGTTGCTTCCAGACTTTGGAAACAGTGCAGAGAAGAGCAACCAAGATTAGGGAACGGGCAGAATGAAATACACGAAGAAGGGCTGCAGTAATTAGGGATATTTGGTGTAATGAAAAGAAAAACCAGCGATGACATGATAGCAGCGTCTGCCACAAAGAAGAGGGGGGTCCATTAATTTTTTGCAAAGCACCTGAAGATAAGACGAAAAACAATGGGTGGAAACTAATCAAGGAGAGAAGCAACTTAGAATTAAAGGGAAATTCCCCAACAGTGAGAACAATCAACCTGTGGAACAACTTGCTTTCATAAGTCTTCGGAGAGGGGCGGCATACAAATCTAAGTAATAATAATAATAATAATAAGTTGTGCATGCTCCGTCATTGAGAAGAAGCTCAAAGAATCAGGATGCTCCAGACTTCCCAGTAATATCTACCTAAAATTTCTTTCTTCCAATCAAATATTAAAAACAACAAGGGAGGCTATGTGAAAACTTCTGTATAATAATTAAGAAAGAAGGCACATTCCTGTCCTCCTTCTGTTTTTTCTCTTCTTTTTCTGACATTTAAACATAAGGAAGATGATGGTCCTCAAAGGACATAAAACTCTACATTTCCTCAGCCCAGATGGAGATGGGAGAGATGTTGCAATATCAGCGGCCAGTAGGGGCTGCTGATGCCCTTTTGTAGTTCTCCAAAGAATGACTGCTGCAAAACCCTGGTCAGATGTGGCTCCTGAAATGTCTCCTCTCTTCCTCTACAGCGAGGGAAGGAGGAAGGCACCAATCTCTCACAGGACACATGAAATATATAGGATAAAAGGAAATGGTTGTTTCTACTGATTCTGCTTCTGGTGGCTTCTTCCAAATTTTAAGGAAAACAGAAGTATTTCTTCTGACCCGCTTTAGCCCATATGTCCAAATGAATTATGGTGCTCCTCCCAACCCCCGCCCCAGGATGATGGTTTTGCTCACTATTGTGATTAAGTGGAGTTGCCCAATTTCATGTATCACTTCCATGTCAATTTTACATATAAAGAATTGTGTTTCGAGAAATTACCAAGGTTTCCTGTTCTGTAAGCAGCACAGCTTCATTTTTAATTGGGACTTTTTCATTCATCCCCGTTTCCAAATCTACAATTTTCTTTTATGTACACTGAGAGGATATGCACCAAGACAAATTCCTTGTGTGTCCCATCACACTTGGCTCAATACCACACTGAGACCTTTTAATTTATCCCTGTTTCCAAAGCTCTGATGTGCAATTATTTTCTCATTGGTTAAATGAGACATCATAATGCTTTTGGGGAAGAATATATACTAGCAGAACCAATTGGTGTAGATCTCATTTGCATGAAAGGAGAAAACAGAGGCATTTAAGGAAAGGAATGGAGAAGATCTAAAGAAGGTTATAACTGTCCACCCTAGAAGGAGAAGATTCCTTGCCAAAGTTGACCATGGGTCGGGTTATGATTTTCTTAGTACTCCTCACTTACTTCACAGGTAAGGTTCTCCTGGTCAAAGAGAGAATTTGGCTGTGATTCTCATAAGACCAGGGATCCTTGGAACTGAGCAAACAAAGGAAGATGCATCAATTTAACTGTCTTTCTTTCCTTCTCTCCCCTCACTCTTTTCCCCCTTGGTCCATTTCCTGAAAGGCATTGATGGTCAGTTTGTGGCGACTCAGCCTCCCTCCAGCTCTGTGTCCCCAGGTGGAACCATAACCCTCTCCTGCACCACAACTCAAAGTCGCCACTGGATTCCCTGGTTTCAACAGAAAGCAGGAGAATCCCCTCGTTTTGTCCACTGTGATGGCTGCAGCAGGGGAGAAGGGATCCCAAATCGGTTCACTGCCACCAGATCTGGGAATACAGGATCTTTGACCATCACCAATGCACAGGCTGAAGACGAGGCATATTATTACTGTGGTAGGTGGAACACTGAAGTTACCCTGTTACACAGTGGTGAGTTCTTATGGGGAAGTGTGACAAAAACCTCCTCTCTTCCTCTTCGGGTTGAAAAAAGAAGCAACAAACTGTAATCTGCGACTGGAGACACGAGAGAGAGAGTTGAAAATTCATCTCCATCTGCAAAGGAGTCTCTCAGCACCCAGCAAAGATGAAGACCATTCAGGACCGAGGATGAGAAGGGTGTCAGGGAAGCCCACAGACCCCTGGTCTCACTCCCTTGTGTTATAAGGAGAAGATGCACAGCCTTAATGTGAGCACACCTGGAATGCTGCTTCTAGGTGTTGAGACTTTGGAAACAGTGCAGAGAAGAGCAACAAAGGTGATTGAGGAACTGGGGGAATAAAACATACGAAGAAGGGCTGCAGGAATTTGTTATGTTTGGTGTAATGAAAAGAAGAACCAGCAATGACATGATAGTAGTGTTGCAATATCTGAAGATCTGCCACAAAGAAGAGGGCGGTCCATTTATTTTTTCAAAGCACATGAAGATAAGAGGAGAAACAATGGGTGGAAACTAATCAAGGAGGGAAGCAACTTAGCATTAAAGGGAAATTCCCCGACAGTGAGAACGGTTTGTGGCGCCAAAGCTCCGCCCATGGAATCCCATCGTTTTTTATTTTTACGGATTTTTTATTGTTATTTATTTTTATGAAAAAGGACGCCACAGCGGCGCTGCAAGCAAAGGGAAGTCCTTTCGCGTAAAAATGCACTTGTGATTTTACATGCTATTGAGGTTGACTTACATAATTACATGTATCGTGCCCATGTCAAATTCACGTATAATTAAATAGTGTGTCTGAAGAAATATCCCTGTTCCACAAGCAGCAGAGGGTGATTTTTAATTGAGACCTTTTCATTCCTCCTGGTTTCCAAATCTCTTATATGCAAATCTTTTCTCTGGTTATTGGTTCAATCAGAAGACCTCACAATGCTTTTGTGGAAGAAAATATGCTGGCAGAACCAATGAGAGCAGATCTCATTTCCATGAAAGGAGAAAGGGGGGGCATTTAAGGAAAGGAAAGGAGAAGGTCTGAAGAAGGTTCTTCTTCAGATCTTCTATCCTTAGAAGGAGATTCCTTGCCAAAGTTGACCATGAGTTGGGCTATGATTTTCTTAGCATTCCTCACTTACTTCACAGGTAAAGTTTTCCTGGTCCAAGAGAGGATTGGCTTTTGGGTTTAATAAAAAAACACGGCTACCAGAAATATTTAAGAATAATGAAGTGGATCACAGATTCGGTATTTTTTCCTTTACTCCACCACTCTTCTTCTCCCTTTTAAAAGGTGTTGACTGTCAAGAAAGTTGGACTCAACCTCCCTCCAGGTCCGTGTCCCCAGGTGGAACCATTACCCTCTCCTGCACAACCACACAGAGTTCTCGCAGCATCTACTGGTATCAACAGAAAGCAGGAGAATCCCCTCGTTTTGTCCACTGTGATGGCTGCAGTGACAGGGGAGAAGGGATCCCAGATCGGTTCACTGCCACCAGATCTGGGAGTACAGGATCTTTGGCCATCACCAATGTGGAGGCTGAAGACGAGGCCGATTATTACTGTTGTGCCTTGGAAAGAACAGGCAACTGGTTCCACAGTGGTGAATTCTTATGGGGAAGTGTGTCAAAAACCTTTTTTCTTCCTCTTGAGGCTGAAACCACATGCAACATATCTTGATTTGTGACTGGGGAGACAAGAGCTGATGATGCAGGAGAGGGGCGGCATACAAATCTAAAAAATCTAACAAATAAACAAATAAACAAATAAACAAATAAAATAGGTAGGTAGGTAGGTAGGTAGGTAAGTAAGTAAGTAAGTAAGTAAGTAAGTAAGTAAGTAAGTAAGTAAGTAAGTAAGTAAGTTAGTTAGTTAGTTAGTTAGTTAGTTAGTTAGTTAGTTCATCACCTTCTGTAGAGAAGTCTCTCAATGTCCAGCAAGGGGGATGATGGGCACAGGACTGTGAAGGAGAAGCAGGCATGGAAGAAGGGGTGGGTTCTTAAACAGATTTTAGTTAATAATTATAGTTCATAAAATCATATACCAAAATGTCCTATCTGTTAACGACTACTTCACCTTCAACCGCAACAACACACGAGCACGCAAACAATTTAAACTGAATGTCAACCACTCCAAACTTGACTGCAAAAAATGCGACTTCAGCAATAGAGTCATCAAGGCCTGGAATGCACTACCTGACTGTGGTTTCTACTCCTAACCCCAAAACCTTTAACCTTAGACTATCTACGATTGACCTCTCCTCCTTTCTAAGAGGTCTGTAAGGGGCGTGCATAAGCGCACCATTGTGCCTACCGTCCCTGTCCTATTGTCTTCTTTTTATCATTACTTATCTAATGTTTTATTTGTACAAATTGCCACCCTATAATTGTTTGACAAAATAAATAAAATAAATAAAATAAAATAGAAGGAGGACGGTGGTCCTGAAATGCTGCATTAATTCAGCCCAGGTGGTGATAACACAGATGTTGCATTATCAGCAACCAGTAGGGGCTGCTGATGCCCTTTTGTAGTTCTCCAAAGAATGACTGCTGCAAAACCCTGGTCAGATGTGGCTCCTAAAAATGTCTCCTCTCTCTTCCTCTACAGTGAGGGAAGGAGGAAGGCACTGGTCCCTCACAGAACAAATGAAATATGTAGGAGAAAAGGAAAGGGTTTCATCAATTCTGCTTCTAGTGGCTTCCTCCAAATATTTAAAAAAACAATACGATTATTTCTTAGGACTCACCTTACCCCTATGTCCAAAAGGATTATGGTGCTATTCTCATTCATTCATTCATTCATTCATTCATTCATTCACTCATGTATTTGTCAAACAATTATAGGATGGTAATTTGTACAAATAAAACATTAGATTAGTAATGATAAAAAGTAATGATAGAAAACAATAGAACTGTAGTAATGAAAAGAAGAGCTATGCCTTAGACCATAAGGTTTGCTTCTTTTCCCTTAAACTGGTGGTTTTTCTTTTTTTCTTTTTCCATTTTGAAAGAAAAATTCTCTTAATTCTGTTGTAAATTAGATTTTTACACATTGTTGAGATTAAGCAGAGTCACACCATTGTTTCAATGTCAATGTATGCATGGTGTCTTTGAAGAAAATCCCAAAATGCTCAGTTCCTCAAGCAGCAGGTTGAGATTTTTGATTGAGACCTTTTAATTAGTCCAGGTTTCCAAATCTCCTGTATGCAAATGTTTCCTCTGGTCATTGGCTAAACTAGAAAACCTCATCATGCTTATGGGGAATGAAATATACTAGTAGAACCAATCTCATTTGCATGAAAGGGGAAAGTAAGAAGCATTTAAGCAAAGGAAAGGAGAAGATCCAAAGAAGAATATAATTTTCCTCCCTAGAAGGAGATTCCTTGGCTAGGTTGACCATGGGTTTAGCTATGATTTTCTTATCTCTCCTCACTTACTTCACAGGTAACGTTTTCCTGGGCCAAGAGAAGATTTGGCTGTGATTCTCATAAGACCAGGGATCCTTGAAATTGAGCAAAGCAAAGGAAGATGCCTCAATTTAACTGTCTTTCTTTCTTTCTGTCCCCTCACTCTTTTTCTCCTTGCTTCTTTTCCTGAAAGGCATTGATGGTCAGTTTGTGGTGACTCAGCCTCCGTCCAGCTCTGTGTCCCTGGGTGGAACCGTTACCCTCTCCTGCACCGCAACTCAAAGTATCCACCCGTTTCACTGGTTTCAACATAAGGCAGGAGTATCCCCCCGTTTTGTCCACTGTGATACCTGCAGTAACAGGGGAGAAGGGATCCCAAATCGGTTCACGGCCACCAGATCTGGGAATACAGGATCTTTGGCCATCACCAATGCACAAGCTGAAGACGAGGCAGATTATTACTGTGCTAGGGCGAACACTGAAGTTACCCTGTTGCACGGTGGTGAATTCTTATGGGGAAGTGCGACAAAAACCTTCTCTCTGCCTCTTCAGCCTGAAACAATGAAGCAAGAAACCTTTTATCTGCGACTGGAGACATGAGAGAAAGAGTTGCACATTCATCTCTATCTGCAAAGGAGTCTTTCAGTGTCCAGTAAAGATGATGACCACTCAGGAGGGAGGATGAGAAGGGTGGAAGAGAAGCCCTTGTGGTATAAATACCAATTTTGAAAGGAGAAGATGCACAGCCTTAATAAGGCCACAGCTGGGATGCTGCTTCTAGATGTTGAGACTTTGCAAAGACTGCATCGAAGAGCAACCAAGATAAAACACACAAAGAAGGGCTGCAGGAATTAGAGATATTTGGTGTAATGAAAAGAAGAACCAGCAATGACATGATAGCAGCGTTGCAATATCTGAAGATGTGCAACAAAGAAGAGGGGGTCCATTTATTTTTTTACCTGAAGATAAGATGAGAAACAATGGGTGGAAACTAATCAAGGAGAGAAGCAACTTGGAATTAAAGGGAAATTCCCTGATAGTGAGAACAATCAACCGGTGGAACAGCTTGCCTTCAGAAGTTGTGGGTGGTCCATCACTGGAGGCTTTAAAAAGAGAAGGGTAACCACTTGTCAGTAAAAAAAAAATTGAAACCCCTCCTCCCAATTTTTTAAAAATGGTGGGACCTATGGACTGGCACTGACCAAAACAGTTCTGTGGTATTATTGTGATGTTACTAGCGATTTTTACTGGTTCGGGCAAACCGGTCTGAACCATGTGGAACTCAACTCTGCTTGGAAGCCCAGAGATCCTTGGCCTCAGTTTCTCCTGTGTTATAAGTGGAATTATTGAAAGGAGAAGATGTTGATGTTGGAGAAGCAAGGGATGATTGGAAGGTGCTTCAACACTTGTTTGGAAGTGGGATGAAATGGACTGTATAATTAAAATCTGGAGACTAGGGTATGTTTGTGCCAATATATACTATGTTGAGATGAACCCTTGGTGAAGATTTGCACACTCGTGTGTGGTTCTACATTAGCTGTTCGACTTTACTAAACACCTGCTACCTGTTCATACCAGGGGAAATAACTCAGCCATTGAAAGCATGAAAGTTGTCTGATGATGGACAGGTGCCTCCTGTATATCAACTTCAAGTCCCCCAATCAAGTTGAGAAGAAGCTCAGAGAATCACAATGCACCAGACTTACATATAATCTTTACGTAAAATGTCTTTCTTCAAATCAAGGTGTTAAAAACAACAAAGGAAACTTCATGACATCTTCTGTAAGTGAATTAAGAAGGAAGACACATTCTCGTTCTCTTTTAATTTATTCCCCCCGTCCTTTTTCTGCTATTTGTGGAGAAAGGTAATGCTGATAGTCCTCAAGGGGACACAAGGGCTACATTTCTTCAGCCCAACTGGGGATAGCACAGATGTTGCAACATCAGTGGCCATTAGGAGCTGCTGCTGCACTTTCCTGATTCTCCAAAGAATAGCAAGCCAAAGGATATCCAGATGTGGCTCCTAAAATGTGTGGTGTCTTCCCTGAAAGAAAGGGAAGGAAACAGGTCCTGATCCATCACAGAACAGGTGAAATATGCAGGTTAAGAGGAAACAGTTATGTCCACCAATCCTACTTCTGGTGGATTGTTCAAAATATTAAAAAAAAACAAAGAGAGGATTTCTTATGAAGTGCCTTAGCCCATAAGGTTTGCTTCTTTTCCCTTAATCTTTTATTTATTTATTTTTAGAGTTGAAAGGGACCATGTAGGTCATCAAGTCCAACCCCCTGCCTGAACAGGAATCCTAAAGCACCCCAGCCAAGTGGCAGTCCAATCTCCTTTTGAAAGTGTCCAGAGTTGGGGAGATCACAACCTCCGCAGGCAGGTTGTTCCACTGGTTAATCGCTCTGACCGTCAGGAAGTTCTTCCTTACTTCTAGGTTGAATCTCTCCTTGGTCAGCTTCCAGCCGTTGTTCCTCGTCCGGCCCTCTGGTGCTCCGGACAATAGAGTGACCCCCTCCTCTCTGTGGCAACCCCTCATATACCTGTATACAGCTATCATGTCCCCTCTGGCCCTCCTTTTCTCTAGGCTATCCATGCCCAGTTCCCACAATATCTCTTCGTAAGTCTTGGTTTCGAGTCCCGTAATCATTTTGTTTAATCTGGTGGTTTTTCTTTTTTCTTTTTCCATTTTAAAAAAGCTCTTAATTCTACTGCAAATTAGGTTTTTACACATTGTTGAGATTATGTAGAGTCACACAATTTCATTTATTGTTTCAATGTCAATTTATGCATGGTGTCTTTGAAGAAACTCTGAAAATGCTCGGTTCCTCAACAGAAGGTTGAGATTTTTAACTGAAAGAGTTTAATTAGTCCAGGTTTCCAAATCTCCTGTATGCAAATGTTTCCTCTGGTCATTGGCTAAACTAGAAAACCTCATCATGCTTTTGGGGAATGAAATATACTAGTAGAACCAATCTCATTTGCATGAAAGGGGAAAGTAAGCAGCATTTAAGCAAAGGAAAGGAGAAGACCCAGAGAAGGCTATAATTTTCCTCCCTAGAAGGAGATTCCTTGGCTAGGTTGACCATGGGTTGGGCTATGATTTTCTTATCTGTCCTCACTTACTTCACAGGTAAAGTTTTCTTCGGCCAAGAGAGGATTTGGCTGTGATTCTTATAAGAAAAAAATGTCCTTGGAAATGAAGCACACAAAGCTGCATTCGTTTAACATATTTCTCCCTTTTTCTCCCTTCACTCTTTCCTTTCCTATATCTCACCATTATTGAAAGGCATCAATGGTCAGTGTGCTTGGACTCAGCCTCCCTCCAGCTCCGTGTCCCCAGGTGGCACTGTTACAATCTCCTGTACAAGAACACAGAGTTCCCACAGCATCTACTGGTATCAACAGAAAGCAGGAGAATCCCCTCGTTTTGTCCACTGTGATGCCTGCAACAGGGGAGAAGGGGTCTCAAATCGGTTCACAGCCACCAGATCTGGGAACATAGGATATTTGACCATCACCAATGCACAGGCTGAAGACGAGGCAGATTATTACTGTACTAGCTGGAACACAGACGTTACCCTGTTGCACGGTGGTGAATTCTTATGGGGAAGTGCGACAAAAACCTATTTTCTTCCTCTTGAGACTGAAACCACATGCGATATACCTTGATCTGTGACTGGGGAGACTCACGAGCCGATGATGCAGGATAAGAATTCCTACAGGTTCATCGCCTTCTGCAGAAACATCTCTCAATGCCCAGCAACGGGGATGATGGACACAGGAATGTGAAGGAGAAGGATACATGGAAGCAGGGATGGGTCCTTAAACAGAAAGAAGATGATGATCCTCAAAGTTCATGAAACACCTTCAGCCCAGGTGGTGATAACACAAATGTTGCAATATCAGTGGCCACTATGGGTTGCGGATGCCTTTTTATAGTTCTCCAAAAAATGACTGCTGCAAAACCATGGTTAGATGTGGCTCCTGAAATGTCTCCTCTCTTCCTCTACAGTGAGGGATGGAGGAAGGCACTGGTCCTTCACACAACACATAAAATATGTAGGCTAAAAGGAAAAGGTTTCACCAACTCTGCTTCCAGTGGCTTCTTCTAAATATTAAAAAAAAAGAATACAATTATTTTTTAGGACCCACTTTAGCTCCAGACTTCCATATAATCTTTACCTAAAATGTCTTTCTTCAAATCAAAGTATTTTATTTTTTTTATTTTAAATTTTTTAAAAATTGGTTTATTTATTAAATTAACAACAAACAAAAAATACATAAAAGAAAACGTGCCCAACACCAATAAAAATCCCACCACCATTCAGGGGGTTAAATTATTTACAATAAGTTTCAATTTCTTCCTTAGCTCCGGTTCACATTTCTTTACATACAAAAAGTGATTGGAATTTATTTTTCACACTGTCGTCATAAATTCTACTTAAGATATAATTTTTCACCTTATTCCATCGTGCCATCAGCTTCTCCAATTTATTTTCATCAAAGTTATTTAATCTTATTTCCATAATTTCGAAGTGGATGGGGTCGACCATGTACCAGTACCAATTCTGGATTGTCCACTTATTACTATCTTTCCACCCTAATACCACTACTGCTTGAGCGCTTTCCAAAGCTGCTGTTTTGATTTCTTTAAATTCTCGTAACTCCCCATATTTAACTAGTATTGCTAATTCTTTTGTAATTATCCAGTTAATTTTTAGCATATCATTTATTTCATTCTGTACTTCCTTCCAAAATTTTTGAACTTCAACACATTCCTAGAGCATATGCATAAAAACTCCTTTTATTTGGCAACCATGCCAGCAATTTCCTTTCCCTTTCCTCTGGAAGTGTGCTAGTTTTACTGGCGTGAAATACCATTTATGTAAAATTTTCCTTCTCATCTCTCTAATTCTTGTATTCTTTATCTTCTGTATATTTTCTATTCAAATCAAAGTATTAAAAACAACAAGGGAGGCTTTGTGAAATCTTCCATAAGAGAGTTAAGAAAGAAGACACTTTCTCCTTCTCCTCCTTCTTCTTATTTTTTCTCTCCTTCTTCTGACGTTTAAACAAAAGGAAGACAAAGGTCATAAGGACATAAAACTCTACATTTCTTCAGCCCAGATGGGGATAAGACAGATGTTGCAATATCAGCAGCCAGTAGGGGCTGCTGATGCCCTTTCACAGTTCTCCAAAGAATGACTGCAGGTTCATCACCTTCTGCAGAAATGTCTCTCAATGCCCAGGGGGACGATGGACACAGGAATGCGAAGGAGAAGGATGCATGGAAGCAGGGACAGGTTCTTAAACACAAAGAAGATGATGATCCTCAAAGGTCATGAATCACTACATTTCTTCAGACCAGGTGGTGATAACACAAATAATAATAATAATAATAATAATAATAATAATAATAATAATAATTTATTAGATTTGTATGCTGCCCCTCTCCGAAGACTCGGGGCGGCTCACAACAATGATAAAAACAATATTATAGTGGCACAAATCTAATGTTAAAAGAAATAACTAAAACCCTATCATATTAAAACCAAACAACACATACATACTGTTGTGGTTCAGCCTGGGACCCCTCCGGGAATGGCTGATTTGCTGTCGGCTTCCAGCTCAGAGGGAGAGGCTGAGGACCAGGAGGTGCAGACTGACGAGGAAGCGGAATCCCAGGCTGAAGAAGAAGGACAGCCAGAGTTCCACCAGGGGGAGCTCTCCCCAGCAAGCAGCCTGGATTCCCTGGGGGAAGATGCTCATGACATCATAGATATGCGACAAAGGAGAGCTAATCAGAGACGAACTCAATTGGCTAGGTATTTCCAGCATTAGAGGTCACAGCTGGGTTTGGGTGTGGTGCTTGAGAAAGGATAAAAGGCGGCCCCACCCTTCCTGGCTTGTGGAGTTTTATCTTGGAGATTCGTGAGACCTGTCTGTGAACTTTGGTGGCTACAATCCTGGTTTGTGCCTTGGACTATTGAAACCTTGGGGGGGGGGGGGTGCCAGCAAGAAGCTTGTGAAATTGACTGGACATCAGGACCCTGTTGTAACGTATTGTAACCTGTCTGCTGTGAAGACAGGTTTTCCTTTGTGCTTATTTTTTCCTGCTATAAAATACTTTTGGATTTTACCAGAGTGTCTGGCTGTTTTTTCAGTGGGTGTGGAGGTCTGGGAAAACCCAGACAGAACACATACCAAACATAAATTATAAGGAGCCTGGGGGAAAGATGTTTCAAATCCCCCATGCCTGGCAGTATAGGTGGGTCTTGAGTAGTTCACGAAAGACAAGGAGGGTGGGAGCAGTTCCAATCTCTGGGGGAGTTGATTCCAGGGGGCCGGGGCCACCACAGAGAAGGCTCATCCCCTGGGGCCTGCAATATCAGTAGCCACTGTGGGTTGCTGATGCCTTTTTATAGTTCTCCAAAAAACGACTGCAGCAAAAGCCTGGTCAGATGTGGCTCCTGAAATGTCTCCTCTCTTCCTCTAAAGTGAGGGATGGAAGAGGCACTGATTCCTCACAGAACACATGGAATATTTGACCACATTTGGAGTACTGTGTTCAGTTCTGGAGACCTCACCTACAAAAATATATTGACAAAATTGAACGGGTCCAAAGACGGGCTACAAGAATGGTGGAAGGTCTTAAGCATAAAACGTATCAGGAAAGACTCAATGAACTCAATCTGTATAGTCTGGAGGACAGAAGGAAAAGGGGGGACATGATCGAAACATTTAAACATGTTAAAGGGTTAAATAAGGTTCAGGAGGGAAGTGTTTTTAATAGGAAAGTGAACACAAGAACAAGGGGACACAATCTGAAGTTAGTTGGGGGAAAGATCAAAAGCAACGTGAGGATATATTATTTCACTGAAAGAGTAGTAGATCCTTGGAACAAACTTCCTGCAGACGTGGTTGGTAAATCCACAGTAACTGAATTTAAACCTGCCTGGGATAAACATATATCCATCCTAAGATAAAACACAGGAAATAGTATAAGGGCAGACTAGATGGACCATGAGGTCTTTTTCTGCCGTCAGTCTTCTATGTTTCTACGTTTCTATGAATACGTGGGATAAAATAGTTGTGTTCATCAATTCTACTTCTGGTGCCTTCTTTCAAAATTTAAGGAAAAAAGAATACAACTATTTTTATGACCCGCTTTAGCCTATATATCCAAATGAATTATGGTGCCCCTTTTCCCCCTATAGGCTGGTGGTTTTACACACTATTGTGATCAAGCGGAGTTGCCCCATTTCATGTATCATTTGCATGTCAATTTCACATATAACGCTGTGTGTTTGGAGAAATTCACAAGCTTCCCTGTTCTTCAAGCAGCATGGATTTATTTTTGATTGAGATCTTTTCATCCATCCTGGTTTCCAAATCTCCCATATGCAAATATTTTCTCTGGTCATTGGTTAAACCAGAAGGCATCACAATGATTTTGGGGAAGAAAATATACTAGCAGAACCAATGGGTGCAGATCTCATTTGCATGAAAGGAGAAAATGGGGGCATTTAAGGAATGGAAAGGAGAAGATCCAAAGAAAGCTATAATTTTCCTCCATAGAAGGAGATTCTTGGTCAAAAATGATCATGGGTTGGACTATGATTTTCTTTGCACTCCTCACTTACTTCACAGGTAAAGTTTTCCTGGTCGAAGAGAGGATTATTTGGCTCTGATTCTCATAAGAACAGAGTCCCTTGGAAATGGGTCAGAGTGAATAAAGGTGCATCAGTTTAACAGTATTTCTTTCTTTTTCTCCCCTCACTCTTTCTCTTCCTCTCTCTCGCCATTATTTAAAGGCATCAATGGTCAGTCCGCTTGGACTCAGCCTCCCTCCATCTCCGTGTCCCCAGGTGACACCGTTACAATCTCCTGTACCACAACTCAAAGTTCCTATAGTATCTGCTGGCATCAACAGAAAGCAGGAGAATCCCCTCGTTATGTCCAGTGTGATGGCTACAGCAGGGGAGAAGGGATCCCAGATCGGTTCACGGCCACCAGATCTGGAGCTACAGGAACTTTGACCATCACCAATGCACAGGCTGAAGTTGAGGCAGATTATTACTGTGCTAGCTTGAACAGTGGAGGTAACCAGTTGCACGGTGGTGCATTCTTATGGGGAAGTGTGACAAAAACCTATTTTCTTCCTCTTGAGGCTGAAACCACATGCGACATACCTTGATCTGTGACTGGGGAGACTCACGAGCCGATGATGCAGGAGAAAAATTCCTGTAAGTTCATCGCCTTCTGCAGAGAAGTCTCTCAATGCCCAGCAAGGGGGATGATGGACACAGGAATGCGAAGGAGAAGGATGCAGGGAAGTAGGGGTGGGTCCTTAAACAGAAGGAAGACAATGGTCCTCAAAGGACATGAAATGCTGTATTTGTTCAGCCCAGATGGGGATAAAACAGATGTTGCAATATCAGTGGCCAGTAGGGGCTGCTGATGCTCTTTCATAGTTCTCCAAAGAATGACTGCTGCAGAAACATGGTCCGATGTGACTCCTAAAAATGTCTCCTCTCTTTCTCTACACTGAGGGCCGCAGGAAGGCACTGATCACAGAACACATGAAATATGTACGATTAAAGGAAATGGTCTCACCAACTCTGCTTCAGGAGGCTTCCTCCAAATATTTTAAAAAATAATACGAGTATTTCTTAGGACCCACTTTAGCCCCTATGCCCAAAAGTGCTCCTCTTATTATTTATCTATTTATCTATTTATCTATTTATCTATCTAATTATCTATTTATCTATTTATCTATTTATCTATTTATCTATTTATCTATCTATTTATCTATTCATCTATTCATCTATTCATCTATTTATTTATTTATCTATTCATCTATTCATTTATTTAATTATTTATCTATTTATCTGTTTGTCTGTTTGTTTGTTTGTCTGTTTATTTGTTTATTTATTTATTTATTTGCTTGCTTGCTTGTTTGTTTGATAGTTTGTTTGTCAAACATAATAATAATGATAAAAAGCAATGATAGAAGACAATAGAACAGTAGGACCGAGGCGGCAGGCACAATAGTGCAATTATGCACGCTCTTTTTTCTATAGGCTGGTAGTTTTACACACTATTGAGATTAAGGGGAGTTGCCCAATTTCACGTACCATTTCCATGTCAATGTTGCATGTAATGAAGCGTGTTTGAAGAAATCCACAAGTTTTCCTGTTCTACAAGAAACACACTTTCATTTTGAATGGAGACCTTTCCATTCATCCCAGTTTCCAAACCTCCTCCATGCAAATGTCTCCTCTCGTCATTGGTTAAATCAGAACACCTCAAAATGCTTTTGGGGAATGAGGTTTTCTGGTAGAACCAATGAGAGCAGATCTCATTTGCATGAAAGGAGAAAACAGGGCCATTTAAGGAAAGGAAAGGAGGAGATCTGAAAAAAATTATAACTTTCCTCCCTACAAGGATATTGTCAAAGGTGACCATGGGTTGGGCTATGATTTTCTTAGGACTCCTCACTTACTTCACAGGTAATGTTTTCTTGGGCCAAGAGAGGATTATTTGGATGTGATTCTCATAAGACCAGGGTCCCTTGAAAATGAGCAAAGCAAAGGAAAATGCCTCAATCTAATTGTCTTTCTTTCTTTCTCTCTTGTCAATCTTTTCCCCCCTGCTCCATTTCCTGAAAGGCATTGATGGTCAGTTTGTGGTGACTCAGCCTCCCACCAGCTCCGTGTCCCCAGGTGGAACTGTTACCCTCTCCTGCACCACAACTCAAAGTACCCACTGGATTGCTTGGCATCGTCAGAAACCAGGAGAATCCCCTCGTTTTGTCCACTGTGATACCTGCAACAGGGGAGAAGGGATCCCAAATCGGTTCACTGCCACCAGATCTGGGAATACAGGAACTTTGACCATCACCAATGCACAGTCTGAAGACGAGGCAGATTATTACTGCGGTAGATGGAACACTGAAGTTACCCTGTTTCACGGTGGTGAATTCTTATGGGGAAGTGTGACAAAAACCTCCTCTCTGCCTCTTCAGCCTGAAACAAGAAGCAACAAACTGTAATCTGCGACTGGAGACACGAGAGAAAGAGTTGCAAATTCGTCTCCATCTCCAAAGGAGTCTCGCAGCACCCAGAAAAGATGATAATCATTCAAGAGAGAGGATGAGAATGGTTTCAGGGAAGCCCACAGACCTCTGGTGTCACTCCCTTGTGTTATAAGGAGAAGATGCACAGCCTTAATAAGACCACACCTGGAATGCTGCTTCTAGATGTTTGGAAAGAGTGCAGAGAAGAGCAACCAAGATGGAAGGGACTTCCAGGGTCATTGGATCCAACCCCCTGCTCAATGCAGGATTCATTAAACCATCCCAGAAAGATGACTGTCCAGTCTCTATTTGAAGACCTCCAGTGAAGGCGAGCTCACCACCTCCTGTGGCAAATTGTTCCACTGATTTATCACCCTTACTGTTAGAAAGTTTTTTCTGATATCCAATCTAAATCGACTCCCTTTCAGTCTCATTCCATTGTTTCTAGTCCTTCCATGTGCTAATGAGAACAATGCCGATCCCTCTGCTCTGTGACAGCCCTTGAGAAATTAGTAGACAGTTAGGAAGTCTACTCTCAGTCTTCTCCTTTGCAAACATCCTTAGATACTTTAACTGTTCCCCATCATTGAGAAGCAGCTCAGAGAATCAGGATGCTCCAGACTTCCATATAATCTTTACCTAAAATGTCTTTCTTCCAATCAAAGTGTTAAAAACCACAAGGGAGGCTTTGTGAAATCTTCTGTAAGAGAGTTAAAAAAGAAGGCACGTTCTTGTTTTCCTTCTCCTCATCATTTTTTCCCCTCTTCCTTTTCTGACATTTAAACAGAAGGAAGATGATGGTCGTCAAAGGACTTAAAACTCTACATTTCTTCAGCCCAGATGCAATATCAGTGGCCACTATGGGTTGCTGATGCCCTTTCGTAGTTCTTCAAAGAATGACTGCAGCAAAAGCCTGCTCAGATGTGGCTCCTAAAAGTGTCTCCTCTCTCTTCCTCTACAGTGAGGGAAGGAGGAAGGCACCGGTCCTTCACAGGACACATGAAATATGTAGCATAAAAGAAAGAGTTTCACCAACTCTGCTCATAGTGGCTTCCTCCAAATATTTTTTTTTTAAAGAATAAGGGTATTTGTGAGGACCCACTTTAGTCCCTATGTCCAAAAGGATGATTGTGCTCCCTTTATCTATCTATCTA
>NW_027248649.1:0-52500 GCF_031021105.1 Erythrolamprus reginae | reverse complement strand
CTCTGGAGACAACCATAAATGTTCCTAATCTCCTATTAGAGACAGGAAGCAAATTGATCGCCTTCCAGATAGAAGTGAGAGTATAATTTCCGAAGCTGCATAAATTAACACTCACAGAAAATTCATTTGTATTAAGTTGGCAAATCTAAACTCCCTGACCAACCAAGTCCATTCCAAAAGTTTCCATCTGTAAATGCCAAGAGGGGGAGTGGGACAATAACTACTCTAATTGTATCTCATTGGTATCTCTTAGGAATCCCCATACAGATTTTACTCCACTAGTTGTTGCCAACTATAGGGCATGATGCTCATCCCTGTTTCATGGCTGTTGAGTCTAGTGGTATCAAAACAACATTTCCCCAGTAGTGTGGCAGCATGACGTCATGGAATGCTGTTAGCTTCCCACCAAAATGGTACCTATTTATCTACTCACATTTGCATGCTTTCGAACTACTAGGATGGCAGGAGCTGCGTCAAGGATGGGAGCTCACTCCATCATGTGGTGCTTGGGTCTCAAACCCTGGCTGTTGGCTTTCAAACCAACCAATCCAGCATCTTAACTACTGAGCCACCACATCACCTTAGGTGCCTTGAAGTCAACATGTTAATGATTGAGGAGCTTTTTCCTTCCTAGGTACCGTTGTATTTGGGCC
Organism: Erythrolamprus reginae; assembly: GCF_031021105.1. Lineage (NCBI taxonomy): Eukaryota > Metazoa > Chordata > Lepidosauria > Squamata > Dipsadidae > Erythrolamprus > Erythrolamprus reginae. The sequence goes on along the minus strand of NW_027248649.1, from coordinate 51,847 downwards.
TGGGCCGTCTGCTCCCACATATGTGAGAGATGCGTCACAGAGCGATTGTGAAAGCCTGGTTGACAGCCAGGAAAACTTGGCCGACAGCCTAGAGGATTTGGCAGATAGCCCAGAGGAGCTGGCAGATAGCCCAGGGGACTTGGCAGGCAGCCCATCGGATAGCCTCTCTTCTCTGGATTCGAATGCCGAACAGATAATCAATATGCGTAGCCATAGAGCAATGCAACGTAGGGCTCAATTATGGGATTATCAATGGTGATTTTGGTGTTACCTGTGTTTTGGGTGTGGGTCCACAGAATGAGGGCTGGGTGTGGTCCCCCATAATGAGGGCTATAGTTACAAAAGGAACAGAGGCAGAGGCAAACCATGGACGTTTATCTGTGTGGTTTGGGTGGCTTTGCTGTTCCCTGCTTTGAGATCTTTGCTCTGTGTTTTTGGATTCAACCCAGCATTTTCAGGCAAGTGGGCGTTGGGAAACCTGTGAATCACGGCTTCTATCGTGCCTCGTGACTTGGTTGCTTTTTTGCTTCACATGCACTTTTTTATCTATCTGAACTTTCGCTTAGAACTGGGGTTTACTCTTGAAAAATAAGGACATTTTGTTTAGTTTTTCCTTTTGTGTTTAATACAATTGTGCTGTTTATCACTGCCCGTGTGTGTCTGACCTTCTTTCCTGGACCCTTAATTACCGCCTGAGCCCCGTCAGGCAGAACAGGTACCATTTAGATATCAAAGTAGTCCAATGAATATGACCACTACTGGAACAGTGAAGATATCAAGAATACATCCCATTTGAGGAAAGTTGGGCTAAAACCATCATTATTCAACCTGTGCACAGGTAGATATTCAGTTTGGTTTCTGGTGAACTACAGTGGCAGCAGATATGCTATTGAATTGAGATAACAATCCAGTTGTGTTATCTTTTTGGAACTTTTGCAATGCATATGGGAACTGGAAGCAGAGCAGAGCAAGTTTTGTCACTGAAGGAATATCCAATTCTCTCTTAATGGCTCCTTTAAAAATTGGTGGGATGAGGTAAGATCACGGTGGTATGATAATAATGAGACAGTATCAAGATACTCTCAAACAAAATGCCCCTCCATTTTATCTCCTTCATCCTCCCACAGAATATAGATTGTATCTTCAACACTCCGTGGCTTCCATTGGCTGCCGATCAGTTTCTGGTCACAATTCAAAGTGTTGGTCATGACCTTTAAAGCCCTACATGGCATTGGACCAGAGTACCTCCGGAACCGCCTGCTACCGCACGAATCCCAGCGACCGATAAGGTCCCACAGAGTTGGCCTTCTCCGGGTCCCGTCGACTAAACAATGTCGTTTGGCAGGCCCCAGGGGAACAGCCTTCTCTGTGGCGGCCCCGGTCCTCTGGAACCAACTCCCTCCAGAGATTAGAACTGCCCCCACCCTCCCTGTCTTTCGTAAACTACTCAAGACTCACTTATACTGCCAGGCATGGGGGAGTTGAGACACCTTTCCCCAAGGCTTTTTTATACTTTGTTTTATGTTTGGTATGAATGTTGTTGTTTGGTTTTTTTAAATAATGATAGGGTTTTATATGTTTTTTAATATTAGATTTGTTCTACTACTATATTGTTTTTATTATTGTTGTGAACCGCCCCGAGTCTTCGGAGAGGGGCAGCTTACAAATCTAATTAATAATAATAATAATAATAATAATAATAATAATAATAATAATCTTCTGTAGCAAGTGACGTTTCTCTGATCAGTCATATAATTTGGTACCCTTATGAAGAACATTCTTCATTTTAGTCATTTCCATGTTCATTTCTATCTTATTTCTCTTGCTCTTTCTTTGTCCAGGACTATATTTACTTGTTTATTAAAATTAAAGAATCCTTGAAAATGAGGTTCAATAAAAATTAATCAACTGAACCACAGCTTTTGAAATCACGCATTCTCTCACATTACTACCTTTCATCGGCAACAACAGATAAATAAAAAAAAACAGATAAATTAGGAGCATTTAAATCACTTGCTCCACTAACATTCATCTAGTGAGTGTAGATTCCCAGATCCTTAACTACAGACCTAGCATGTTTTCATTCGATATTTTAATCACTGTTTTAATATTGTACATTTTCCGATTTAAATGGGATTTTATTTGCATCCGTCTTGCTGAGCACTATCTTAGCAAGAAATAAGGAGGATGCCATTCACTTTATTTGTCAGGGGTATATCTTATCTTTTTTGCGGGGGAGTTCAAGGTGGTGGATTACACAGTCCATCAACTCTGTCGAGTAGAATCAACTGTAAGTTCCATGGTTAAATGTGTCTCTCCATTAAAGGGGAGTCGCTCCGGTCCTACCCAATCCATTTCTCCACACTTGTTCTTAGATAATAAATAGGAAAAAAATTGAGGCGATGTATGCTTATCTGCTCAGTGATTTTGAAGCAAGAGAGGGGGGAAAGAGGGAGGGAGGGGGAGAGAGTGAAGGAGGGAAGGAAGGAGAAAGATAGAGAGGGAGAAAAAGGGGGAGATGGAGAGAGAGAAAAAGAGACAGGGGAGAGGGAAGGAAAGATAGAGAAAGGTAGGGAGAGAGAGGGAGAGAGAGAGGAGGAGAGAGAGAGAGGAGAGGAGAGAGAGAAAAAGAGAGAAAGAAAGAGGGCAAGTCAAAAATCACCGGACCAGCACATTGGAACTAAGCTAGGGTAATGGCTTAGAAGCATAGAAGCCGCCCCGAGTCTATAGAGAGGGACGGCATACAAATCTAATAAATAATAATAATAATAATAATAATAATAATAATAATAATAATAATAATAATAGAAACATAGAAGACTGACAGCAGAAAAAGACCTCATGGTCCATCTAGTCTGCCCTTATACTATTTCCTGTATTTTATCTTACAATGGATATATGTTTATCCCAGGCATGTTTAAAATTCGGTTACTGTGGATTTACCAACCACGTCTGCTGGAAGTTTGTTCCAAGGATCTACTACTCTTTCAGTGAAGTAATATTTTCTCACGTTGCTTTTGATCTTTCCCCAAATAATTTCAGACTGTGTCCCCTTGTTCTTGTGTTCACTTTACTATTAAAAACACTTCCCTCCTGAACCTTATTTAACCCTTTAACATATTTAAATGTTTCGATCATGTCCCCCCTTTTCCTTCTGTCCTCCAGACTATACAGATTGAGTTCATTAAGTCTTTCCTGATACGTTTTATGCTTAAGACCTTCCATCATTCTTGTAGCCCGTCTTTGGACCCGTTCAATTTTGTCAATATCTTTTTGTAGGTGAGGTCTCCAGAACTGAACACAGTCTTCCAAATGTGGTCTCACCAGCGCTCTATATAAGGGGGATCACAATCTCCCTCTTCCTGCTTGTTATACCTCCAGCTATGCAGCCAAGCATCCTACTTGCTTTTCCTACTGCCCGACCACACTGCTCACCCATTTTGAGACTGTCAGAAATCACTACCCCTAAATCCTTCTCTTCTGAAGTTTGTGTGCCAACAGATATTGCTCTGTGTGCCACCTGTGGCACCCATGCCATAAATTTGCCACCACTGGCATAGGGTCTCCTGCATAAACAGAAGAATGGTCCCTTCCAACTCTATTATTCCATGTTCATTGTAAGCGCCCTAAGTGAATGGGCAGGCATATAAACCCTCTAACTAAATAATAAATAAAAATATTCCATGTCCCATAATCGCTTGCAACTTATATTTTACAGTAAGCAGCTGAAAACAGCCCTGGTAGATTAAGGAATCCAATTTTTTCCAAGTGAATAGATAGCAAAAATATGCCTCCCAGCCCTGATTTCGACTGTACCTAGCTATTTTTTCCTGACTGCTTTCCAATATCCCCATTATTTGGGAAGGCTCATTTCTTTTCGTCTCTCAAGCAGAAGACCGATCTTCCAGCCACAATGTAATTGCCTGGAATGGCTCTGGAAGCTTTCCAGATGTCAGCAAATGCCTTTAAAATGGGTTTTTGCCATTACCTACAAAACCTCTGAACTGTTTGGGTTTTTTAAAAAAAAATAAAAAATCTGGGTCAATAATGCCCAGGAACACTGTTGTTGATCTATACCGTAACTCTTTGGTCTTGTGGCGCCCTTGGAATCTGCTCAGAAGGAGAGAACTGGGCACCAATTTATAGCATCTATAAACAATTAGAATAAATCAAATAGATTCTCTTTTTGGATTGGTTTAGATTACTTTATAATTAACAAATGTGCTACACTGGAACTGGTTTTATGTTATCCTAATGGCAACATAATGAGATCCCTAACTTAATGACTGCATAACCACAGGAAATGTTAATGAACTTAGAAAAAAAAATGAGACTACTTTGCCTCCCGGCTAAAACGTGGTGGTGATTCAAATATCACAAGATATTGAAGTGTTAATTAATAAAGAATCTACGGAAATATTGAGCAAGCTCTGGAAAAGACCTAAGGACATGTAAATAATTTTAAATACCTATTGGCAAATATATATATAATGCCGTCATTGATACAAGTGTCAGGTATGAAAGATTTCCTGGATTCTTTCTCCCTGGAGTTTTAATATATGCCACAAAGCTCTATAACTCATCCAAATTCAATTGAGCTTTACAGGCCAATTCATAGCTGCAACCCGTTGAATGTGACACCAAGGGGTCAGTCTTAGAGATGAGCGAGTGTATAACAAAATTTGGTCGGACTCCTTCTCTAGTGACATGTTAGCAATGGATAGAGAGAGGAAGTGGATTATGGCCAGGAATTATTTCTGAGTAATCCCTTTATCGTTGTTCGCCCAGAGACAGAATCTTGCCAGATTAAAGCAACTATCTGCATAACTGTGGATATACTCTATGAATTGCTAAGGAGGAGCTGCCTTGACTCTTTGTTGCCTGCCAGGCATTTGGGGCTCTGCTGCCTGTTTGCCCACATCTCTCAGACTCCAGGCTATATTCTACCAGTAGACTTCCTCCTTCTCTCCTCTCCTACATAGTCTCTTACACCTCCACAAGGGGAAGCAAATTACAAAACATGTTTTGCATCACTACGAAGGAAACGGCAAGATGTCGTGACATCAGGACTCAAAAAAGGAAACAACGCCCATTTCTCTCCCCTGCCCCATTGAGGTTTGTAGATGGCAAAAATTACAACCTTTCAGATGTCAGTTTTCACTTGTCATTCATGAATATTATGATTTGTGATTTAGCAACATTTGGATACCTATAGGTTCTTCGTTAAAATCTGAATTAATGTCACGTTAAAAAAGACTGTGTGTCATTATAGTTCCAAGTTGCCCCCATTGCTTGTTCAGTTATGAACCTCTGGAATCCCTCCAGTGATGGGCTGTCAAAATTTTTATTGCCACACTGTGGGTGTGGCTTATTTTATCTACTGACCCTTCACATCCTGGACACAAATTGTTTCAACTCCTACCCTCAAAACCACGCTAGAGAACAGTGTTTTTCAACCAGTGTGCCGTGGCACACTAGTGTGCCCTGAGACATGGTCAGTGTGTGCCGCGAAGCTCAGAGAGAGAAAGAAAACAAGAGAGAGAGAAAGAAAGAGAGAGAGAGAGAAAGAGAGAGAAATAAAGCAAGAGAGAGGGAAAAAGAAAGAGAATGGGAGAGAGAGAAAGAAAGAAAGGAAGAGAGAGAGAAAGAGAACAAGAGAGAAAGAGAAAGAAAGAGAAAGACAGAGAGAGAGAGAAAGAGAGGGAGGGAAGGTGGGAGAGAGAAAGACATAGAGGGAGGTAGGGAGGGAGAGAGAAAGAGAGCAAAAAAGAGGAAGGAAGAAAGAGAGAAAGAAAGAGGGAAGGAGGGAGAGAGAAAAAAGAGAAAGAGAGAGAAAGAAAGAGGGAGGGAGAGAGAAATAGAGCAAAATGGAGGAAGAGAGAGAGAGAGAGAGAATTTTTTATCCAAACTTTTTTTAGCCGCCCCCCCCATCCCCACTCAATGTGTCCCATGGTTTTGTAAATGTAAAAAATGTGCCGCGGCTCAAAAAAGGTTGAAAATCACTGCTATAGAACACTGCACACCAAGACAAGTAGACACAAGAATATTTTTCCCCTCGTTCCTTCCTTCCTTCACTCTGCTAAACAAATAATTCCCTCAACATTGTCAAACTATTTACTAAGTCTGCAGTACTGTTAATCTTTTCATCATTGCCATCATCCATCTCCTCCCACTTATGACTGTATGACTGTAACATATTGTTGTATCCTTAAGATTTATATTAATATTGACCGTTTCCTGATTGCTAATTTGTACCCTATGACAATCATTAAATGTTGTCAAGAACCTCATGATTCTTGACAAATGTATCTTTTCTTTTCTGTACACTGAAAGCATATGTATCAATGACAAATTCCTTGTATGTCCAATCACACTTGTCCAATAAAAAATTCTATCCTAAGCCAGATCTTTTAAAAACTCATTTATAGCTTTATGTGGGCGAAGAGCTAACCAGTCTCTCTTATCTTCTCCCTGTGGCATTAGAGCTATGTATCTATATTGAGCATTTAAACAATACTGGCAAAAGGCAAACTTAAGGAAGTATTTTGCTTTACATTTTTAAAGTCCTTCAATAATTAACTTTCACTAATGATTTCAAGTGTCTCCCTTGATATATATCATTTCCTCTCCCTTTCTAAGATAATTTATTCATAAGTACTTACATTTTTCTGTATCATCCCTTCTTTGAACACACCATATTGAGGCAGTGTTCCTTCGGTTGGACTCAAATAATTTTCATTAACCATGTAAGACTCTACGACTTGTGTTGCTGTTATAGTGACCTTTCAAGCCGAGGTCACTGAAAGCTTTTTAGACCATTAGCTGGCAATGCCATGGTATTGAAAAACAGGCTTGTGAAGCTTCAACATTTCCAGTGATATTAAGGCACAACAAACCCTATCTCAATCTGTATCTTCTTTTTCTTAGGGATAGGCACCTTGCGATCTTTCTACTTTTGTGAATGAACTCTAACTCCTCTCAAACCACCATTAGCCACATAGAAACATAGAAGATTGACGGCAGAAAAAGACCTCATGGTCCATCTAGTCTGCCCTTATACTATTTCCTGCATTTTATTTTAGGATTGATATGTGTTTATCCCAGGCATTTAAATTCAGTTCCTGTAGATTTACCAACCACGTCTGCTGGAAGTTTGTTCCAAGCACCTACTACTCTTTCAGTCAAATAATATTTTCTCACGTTGCTTTTGATCTTTGACCTGCTTTGTTCCTTGGCGTCTCTGTTCCTGGCTTGTGGCCCAGCAGTTTGAAAGACCTGTGGGAGGTGTAGTTCTGCTATCTACAGCCTCATCTTGGCAGCAAGAATCCTGTCTTGCTGCATGGACTTTTGCCTTCGTGGATATATTTGAAGATACAGCGTTTTCCTGTTTGTAAGGACATTTTCTGTTACCTGTGTTTTTCTTGAATTTTATAAACTGCCTTTGCCTTTTACCGGTGTGTCTGGCTTCTCTTTTTGGGTTGGTCTTGGCTTCCGGAGTGACCCAGACAGAACAACATTTATGTGGAATTATAAAACCCACTCCTAAACAAAACAGCCATTTACATAAATGTATGGGTGTTTCATTTTTTCCTAAAGAGGCAGAAAGCCAAGCCAAAACAGACAGGGGCTGCTTTCCTCTTAGGAGATGAGAGAGAGGGAAAAGTTGAAGAGAAAGACCGGTTGAAGACACAGAGAAAAATAAAAAGCACCTGATACGGAGAGTTTACCTTTTTCACCTCTCTCTTGGAAACTAATTTGTATGCCAACATTGTTCTGGAAGTTTCTTCACCGCAGGACCTTGAGAAAATGCGTGCTCGTTGATGGTTGTTGAGTACTCGTGTCATAGTAGAGGTTCTATCTCGTTGGACCCCAAGGAAGCCTGATTGAATGGTTGTCTGTGCCTCAATAGAAAGACCTCAGCATGAGTCTTCATTTCAAGCAGCTATGCACCTGGGCATCCAGGTGTAAGGAAACAATCCACGTGTTGAAAAATAACCGTGAGATTAATCCTTGACCACATGATTTTACTCTATAAATAGGTGGGGAAAAAGAATTGCCAAAGGAGACATGGGAAATTGCTAAAAGGAAGTTGTCCTTTGTCCAGCTCTTGGAGGAGGTTTAAAATTAGCCCAGCTCACACAAAAATCCCACAGTGTGTGTTTTATTCAGAAATCAACCCCGCTGTCCATTAAGGATCGGTGTAAATTCAGAACATTTTGATGTCCGGGAGAATAGGGCAACATTTCAGTGGGTCATTTTATTGGAAAGAGGATTTTTTCCCATCAAGAGTGAGTTTAAAAAATAAATCAATTTGTCATCTGTAACTTTTGCGGTATGGAGATCTCCAGAATGCAAATTCTGCATTATTATTATTATTATTATTATTATTATTATTATTATTATTATTAATAATAATAATAATAATAATTAGATTTGTATGCCGCCCCTCTCCGCAGACTCGGGGCGGCTCACAGCAGTGACAAAAATAATATACATTGACAAATCTAATAATTCAAAATCTAAAATAACACTTGTACATTTAAAAACCTAAAAGCAAGGAACCCCAATATAAAAAACATACATACAGTCATATCATGGACTAAAACTACATAGGCAGGGGGAGATGTCTCAGTTCCCCCATGATTGACGACAGAGGTGGGTTTTAAGGAATTTACGAAAGGCAAGGAGGGTAGGGGCAGTTCTAATCTCTGGAGGGAGCTGATTCCAGAGGGTCGAGGCCGCCACAGAGGAGGCTCTTTCTCTGGGTCCCGCCAGACGACATTGTTTAGTTGACGGGACCCAGAGAAGACCAACTGTATGGGACCTGACCGGTTGCTGGGATTTGTGCGGCAGAAGGCGGTCTCAAAGGTATCCTGGTCTGGTGCAAAGCATTCCTTTCTCTTGCAAAAAAACCCAGGTTGGACTATAAACAACAGGGTTCAGCCACTTTACTACAAGATAAGTTTTGTGTGGAAGAATATATTCAGCAGAGAACTTCATGTTGCTTTTGAATGTAATTTTCTCCGACAGGACTCGTATTTGAATACCTCTCCCTGATGTTTAGTGCCAAAACTTTCAAGGACTATTGATGGAATGTTTTAGCGTGGCTCTCCTTACTATTCTGCCTTTCCAAAGGCAGCTCAAGAGAAATTTGCAGTGCGATTGTATATCTCACCAAAATTCTCATAACTATTGGCAACAAGAATGATCAAGGTAATGAAACCAGGTTGCAACGCCTTGGTCTCTTCAGCCTTGAAAGATGGCGTTTAAGAGGTGACTTGATCGAAGTGGATAAAATCCTGCATGGAATAGAAAAGATAGAGAAAAATTCTTTTCTCTATCATGCAATACTAGGACGAGGGGGCCCTCCCTAAAGCTCATAGGTAAGAAAGTGAGGACAAATAAAGAGAAATATTTCTTCACCCAGAGGGTCATTGGTTTATGGAATTCACTTCCAGAAGAAGTCATGACAGCTCTCAGCCTGGATAGCTTCAAGGCAAGATTCATGGATGCCAAGAGTATCGGTGGTTATTGAAACGGATGTCCATGTGCCTCCTCTATGTTGGTTGAGGCAGGCAGGATTCCGTTGGGTACCATTTGTTGGGTGTCAAGGGAAAGGGAGGGTTTTGCCTTCTCTTTCTGCTCAGGATCCCCATGGACAATTGGTGAGCCACTGTGTGACACAGAATGCTGGACTCGATGGGCTTTGGCCTGATTCAGCTTGGCTCTTTTTATGTTCTGATGAGTAGGGAGGGAATGGAGAATTTGTTATATTCTTCCTTTAGAGTGAGGATGGAATGAATATTTTGCAGTATTCTTCCCTTGCCATGCCCACCAAGCAACATTCACCAAGCATCACCATGCCCACCAAGCCACGCCCACAAAACTGCCTGTAAAAAAAATTGAAACCCGCCACTGGTATTATAGTATACATCAGGTGGGTCAATTCAGACCCGAGAAAGTGATCCTAAAGGGTTTTTTATTGCCAAAGCATACAGAGGGATCAGCTTCTTGACCACTGAGCTATTGCAACCGCTAAATGATTTGGGTATCTCTGTTCAATACCTTAAAATTAATTGTTGGATGACCACTGGCTGGAAATTGAACGATGGCCCTATTCTAAAAATAATGCTAGCGTATAGCAGGTCATGAGTATCATGGAAAGTGAGACTAAACAAAGCATTGCATTTTAACAGCAATGTGAAATTGAAACACTCACTCATGGCTCCAACTTCTGTCAAGACAAATTCCCCCTTTCAATTGGGTGCCCAACTTAATGGCAACATTAAATAGATTCACATTAATTGGATATAGTTCTGATTTCTTCGGTCCTGCCACCTTTTGTGTTCTGCATTGCTGTCGGGGCTTGAGTTGGCATCTGGGCCTTTACCCCAAGCAGAACCAAGATAGAGAAAGGTACAGTGGTACCTCTACTTACGAACTTAATTCGTTCTGTGACCAGGTTCTTAAGTAGAAAAGCTTGTAAGAAGAAGCATTTTTCCCATAGGAATCAATGTAAAAACAAATAATGTGTGCGATTGGGGAAACCACAGGGAGGGTGGAGGCCCTGTTTCCTCCCAGGAGATTCCTAGAGAGGCCCCACGGAGGCTTCTCCCCGCCTTTTCTGGCCCTGTTTCCTCCCAGGAGATTCCTAGAAAGCCCCCATGGAGGCTTCTCCCTGCCTTTTCTGGTTACAGTTTCGAAGGCTCGGGTTTGTAAGTGGAAAATGATTCTTGAGAAGAGGCAAAAAAATCTTGAACATCCGGTTCTTATTTAGAAAATTTCAGAAGTAGAGGTGTTCTTAGGTAGAGGTACCACTTATAAGAGTATGGTCATTAGACCAGAGGTATCAAACCCGATTTCATTGAGGACTGCATCGGACTTGTGTTTGACCTTGGGGGGGCCTGGAGTTGGGCCTGGCCAGCTCAACATCATTCATATCAGAGGCATCTATAGTAGCCTAAGTGCTCTACCAATGAAAACAAGTTTGGGAGAGCTGTGCATGGTCCTCCAGAGCTCGATTTTTGCTGGCAGAGGGTTTAAGGAGGCTGTCGCAGCCAAAAAATAGAGCTCAGGAAGTCTGCAACTTCCATTTGTCCATTTACATTGACGAGGTGTTGTGGTTAGCTCTGGCCCAGCTCTTGCCCCAAGGACTCTGGATGTGGGGGAGACATCCACATGCTGCAGGCCTGTTTTGCTCCCGGTGGAATCTGCTGATGAAGGCTCCTCTGACCAAGAAGACATGAGTGACAGGGAGGAGGAGAGTGGGGCAGACAGCTCAGAAGGAGATCAATTATCTAGCTCCTCCTTGCATTCAGAACAAGAGATTATTATCAAAGAAAATGAGGCCACCTGTGGTTGGGTGGGGCTGTGGTAATTAGTGAGGCTGCTATCAATAGCAGCCTGTGGGTTTGGCCATTGTGGAGGATTCTCTGATCGTTGTGTTTCGTGACTGCTTTCCTGACTTTGTCCTTTTGTGTGCTGATTTTCCCCCGCTTTGAAACTAAACCAGAGCAAAGTGTGTTTCACTTTGTGAAAGAAGAAGGACTGTGAATTGCCTCACAACTGCAAGCTAAGTATCTCAGAACTGATAAGGGACTTGTACAAATTACCAGTTTGTTTGGAGACGAGTGCTCTTTGCTATAGCAAAAGAAGGCTTAGTTTAAGTAATTTTTCATTATAACGAACATTGTTTTGAATTTTCAAACATGTGTGTCTGAAATTTGTACCTGTGAATTTTTGGGAGGATTCTACCAGAGAGCCCGACAGAACACAAGGCACCAGGGGCCTTATTTTCGGGGTGGCTCTGTGGACCAGATCTAGCCACCCATCAGGCCAGATCCGGCCTGGGAGCCTTGAGCTTGGCACCCTGTACTAAGGCTATCAAAGGAGATTTTTGCTTGGAAGCATGGAGCAATCACGGAAAATATATTCTGTGCACAAGAGAAATGTGATCTATGTTAAGCAAAAATATTTCTTGTCAGCTAAATGTCACCACCTTTTCAGTGTTACAAATTCAAGAGAACCGTGGGCTTTGCATAAATGCCCCCAACAGTGTTTATCCAATGTATCATGACAAGATTGTCTTCTGCGAGCTTAATTCTTTACATCAGGGACCAGATAGGAACAGAACTCCAGAAGATATCCAACTATAACTCCAATTTCCTTCTGACAGCATGGACCAAGGTCAGAAGCTGACATCTCATTTTGGAATTTTGACAAGTTAAGAGCCGGGGTGGTGCAGTGGTTAGAGTGCTGTACTGCAGGCCACTAAAGCTGACTGTAGATCTGTAGGTCAGCGGTTCAAATCTCATCACCGTCTCAAGATTGACTCAGTCTTCCATCCTTCCGAGGTGGGTAAAATGAGGACTTGGATTGTGGGGGCAATGTGCTTGCTCTGTTAAAAAAGTGCAATTGGTAACATGTTGTAAGCCACCCTGAGTCTAAGGAGAAGGGCGGCATAAAAAAAATTGAATGAATGAATGAATGAATGAATGAATGAATGATAATAAATAATAAATAATAAATAATAAATAATAAATAATAAATAATAAATAATAAATAATAATAAATAATAAATAATAAATAATAAATAATAAATAATAAATAATAAATAATAAATAATAAATAATAAATAATAAATAATAAATAATAAATAATAAATAATAAATAATAAATAATAAATAATAAATAATAAACAAACAAACAAACAAACAAACAAACAAACCACTTATATAAAAATCATACATCCCTTCTTGTGGCCAGGTCCTGGAGATAAACAATCCGATCAATGGCCCCAGGCCTTTTGGCAGAGCCAGGCCTTTAAGGCTTTTCAGAAGGCCAGTAGGGTGGGGGCGGTATGGATCAAATGGGGTAGATGGTTCCAGAGAACTGGTGCTGCCACGGAGAACGCCCTCCCCTGTGGCCCCGCCAACCGACATTGCTTAGCTGACAGGACCTGGAGAAGGCCAACTCTTGTTGAAGACTCTTGACAAGAGTTGGTGACTCTTGACAATACCTTGTCTCTGGCTGTATGGAGTATGATGGCATTGGAGGTAACTGGGCTGGACTGCTCAAGTCAATAAGCAGAGTTTCAGCCACAGGTGTGGCATTTTCAATGAGTTCCTGTGTTGGGCAGAGGCTGAGCATATAAGTGTTAGTCTATCACCCCATTGCTAAGAGATCCGTCAAGGGGGCGTGCATAAGCGCACCAGTGTCTCTACCATTCCTATCCTACTGTCCCCATTCATTTCCTTCGTTCAGGTCCCTGTTAGAAACATAGAAACATAGAAAAGTCTGACGGCAGAAAAAGACCTCATGGTCCATCTAGTCTGCCCTTATACTATTTCCTATATTTTATCTTAGGATAGTTTATCCCAGGCATGTTTAAATTCAGTTACTGTGGATTTATCTACCACATCTGCTGAAAGTTTGTTCCAAGGATCTACTATTCTTTCAGTAAAATAATACTATTTTCTCATGTTGCTGTTCATATTCATACATGTTTGACAAATTAATATGTAAAAATAAATGAAATAAATCTGCAGCTTTCAGCGGAATCTCAAACTTCGAGAATATCGGGCAACATTTTCATTTATTTACCCACTTCTAGCGAAATTGAATGTGCCCATTAGGTTTCCAGGAGTGGAGAATCTAATTTTAAAATTCTCTTTTTTTGCCACGATGCCTTTTCAACTATCTGCCAAATGAAACTAGTCTCCAGAGCTTTACCGATATCTCAGCGTTGATTGTCTGTCAAAGATTCAAGACTTTGCTTTTTTGTTTTCCTGCTCCCATATGTGTGTGAGTGTGTGTGTGAGAGAGAGACTGCATTAATGTGTGTTTACACACACACCCCGTTCACTTTAACAAACTAACACATTCTGTTCCATGAAGGCGAGAGATTAATCTGCTGTGTTAAACGCACTATATTTATTAGCATGGCTAAGGGGGGATTTAGCGCTCAGCAACAGAGAAATAAACTGCAGATCGCTTGGTGCACTGCAGAGTAACTAAGTAAAGATTCAGGTGAAATCAAGGCAATTTGTTTGGATTGAAACTCTTTAACTTCATCACCAACATCTTAAAAAAAAAAAAAAATCACCATCGCTATCAAAATCACCTCCTTCAGGTCTTGACAATGTGAAACGTTCGTGGTGAAATGTATAAGATTATAAAATCAATTTTGCTATGACAAAAGGCTGGGAAATCAGAACACCATATGGGATTCGGGGATGACAAAAGAGAAATGTGACATTCTATTCAAACATTCACTCCGAGCCACTTTGAGTCTTTGGAGAGGGGCGGCATACAAATCTAATTAATAATGATGATGATGATGATGATGATGATGATGATGATGATGATAATAATAATAATAATAAGAAGAAGAAGAAATAGAAGAAGAAGAAGAAGAAATAGAAGAAGAAGAAGAAGAAGAAATAGAAGAAGGAGGAGAAGAAGAAGAAGAAGAAGAAGAAGAAGAAGAAGAAGAAGAAGAAGAAGAAGAACAACAACAACAACAAGGAGTTGGAAGGGACCTTGGAGATCTTCTAGTCCATCCCCTGCTTAGGCAGGAAACCCTACATTACTTCATTACTTTAATTGTTCATTACTTCGTTACTTTAATAATTAATTGTTCTAACCATCAGGAAATTAATCCCTTGTTCTGGGTTGCTTCTCTCCTTGATTAGTTTCCATCCATTGCTTCTTGTCCTACCCTCAGGTGCTTTGGAGAATAGCTCAACTCTGTCTTCTTTGTGGCAGCCCCTCAGATATGGGGAACAATGCTATCTTGTCACCCCTGGTCCTTCTTTTCGTTAAACTAGACATATTTATTTTATTTTATTTATTTATTTATTAGATTGTATGCTGCCCCTCTCCGAAGACTTGGGGCGGCTCACAACAATAATAAAAACAATATGACAGTGATACAAATCTAATATTAAAAGAAAAGATATATAAAACCCCAGCAATTAAAACCATACAGCACATACATACCAAACCTAAAATATAAAAGCCTGGGGGAGATGTCTCAGTTCCCCCATGCCTGGCGATATAAGTGGGTCTTGAGTAATTTGCAAAAAAACAAAGAGGGTGGGGGCCATTCTAATCTCTGGGGGGAGTTGATTCCAGAGGGCCAGGGCCACCACAGAGAAGGCTCTTCCCCTGGGGCCCACCAAACGACATTGTTTGGTCGACGGGACCCGGAGAAGGCCAACTCTGTGGACATAGTGAGTTCCTGCAACTGTTCTTTATATGTTTTAGCCTCCAGTCCCCTAATCCCCCTTTACTGCTCTTCTCGGTACTCTTTCTAGAATCTTAACATCCTTTTTGCAGGCTGTTTGTGCAGTCAGTCTGAGTTGAGGCTGACTTGAGTCTTTCTTTCACAAACCGCTGGAGTTTTGCTTGCAGGATGAAAAGCTAAACCCCCTTGCCATACTGAAATGCAAATCCCCAGGTGTTTGTCTTTCAACATGTAGCTTCTTAGTGACACCGGTCACGCCAATTGATTCGAACAGATTAATGGATGTGAACGTCAGATTCAAGAAAGATTGAAATTAATCACGGTCCAATTTTATTTTATTTTTTTAAAAAAGACCAGAGCAAGGAAACTCACCTGAGTTAAGAGTTCTTCAACACGTTTTCTGGCTACTCTTTCAAATCTGAAAAGGTTATTACTAGAAAATAATCTTTGGAATCCGATTCTCAAATTGGGCAGGGCATATCAGATTTCAGCGCCATGGCTATTAACTACATGCTCTGAATTAACTAGAAAACATTGCTGTTTAAATTCTCTCTCTCTTTTTGAAAGAAAAATTAAAGATGTTTAACCACTGCAGTCAATTTTTTTCCTCTCCATTCCATTCGATTTGAAGAGGACCATCTTTTTTCTGCTGCTTTCAGATGACCTCTTGTCGTTTTTGCTAGCATGAGGTTTCTCTTGTGTTGTGTTTGGGCATGGGCCAGCCGTTGCTCCCAGAGATGGGAGAGACGCGGCACAAAGTGAGTTCGAAAGCCTGGCTGACAGCCAGGAAGATGTGGCAGACAGCCAGGAAGATGTGGCAGACAGCCGGGAGGATGAGGCCACTGGTTCGCAGGACTCAGCAGACAGCCCAGGGGATTTGGCATGCAGTCCCTCAGACAGTCTTTCGTCTTTGGATTCTTCTGCAGATCAATACATAGACCTGCATAGCCGAAGAGCTATGCAAAGGAGGGATCGATTGAAGGAGTATTATAAGTCATCAGAGTAGCACCTGGGCTGGGTGTGGTTCTTATACTGAGGGCTGGGTGTGGTTCCCTTAATGAGGGCTCAAGGTATAAAAGGGAACAAAGGCACAAGGCAAACTGTGGCTGTTTATCTGTGTTATTTTGTGGTTCCTGCTCTGAAGTTTCTGTTCCGTGCCGTTGGAGTTTTCAACCCAGCTTTTTCAGACAGGTGGGAGGTGAAAACTCTGGGACTTGCTGTTTGCTCCAAAGATTCAAAAGGACTCCTGAAACGTCTTTGCTCATTCCAGGTTGTCTTTGTTGGTTTTTTCCTGTGTTTCTGTATGCGGCTGAAGTAAGCCTTGCACTATCATTGTTTCCTGACACTAAGGACTGTTTTGAGTAACCCTTTTTTGTTTATTTAATACAAGTTTGCTGATTAGCAGAGCACGTGTGTGTTTGATTTCTTTTCCTTGGACTGTTACGCATTGCCTGAGCCCAGTCAGGCAGAACATCTTGTTCATCCAAAAAAAACTTTGGTTCAAAAATCCTTTGAAGGATATTTTGGGCTCTTTTAAAACAGTTACATTGTGTATGTGGATCTTTCTTCTTGTGGGAGTGGCCTACCCATTTTAGCATCTTATTTTTGTTTTTAGTTGACTCTTCCTCATCAGCTACCCATACCCTCACTGAGACTTGAACTTGCAACCTTTGCCTTGTAAGGCAGAGGATTAACCTCTAGGTTACAGGATCCAATCTCTTCAGCTTTGTACCAGGGAAGAGTTACATATTTTTTGTGTCAAATCACCCTGATATATTGAAGGAACATCACAGCTCCTTTTTTGCCTCTTGGTCCAACCCAGGGCCATTTCCAAGGCAGTTAATTTATTCATAGCCGACAAACTATATTCTGTATGAGTCACATGTTTTTGCTGAATTTGAAAATTAATACACAAATTGTGATTCGACACAAAAATATGTAACCCTTCCCTGGTGCAGAGCTGAAGGGATTGGATACTGTAGCCTAGAGGATAATTCTCTGCCTTACAAGGCAAAGGTTGCAGGTTCAAGTCCCAGTGGGTATGGCTAGCTGATGAGGCCAAAATAAGGCCGAAATAGATCTATCCTAGTCTCCTTTAATTTTCAAATTCAGCTCATCAACTCTTTTTCATTTCTTTGCAAGTTTGGAGTGTGTGTGGTGGGGGGGGGGGTTGTGTGTGTGTGTGAAGACTTGGAAATAGCAATCAAGGTGGCCACTAAGGAATTGAAATAAGTGTGACTTGCTGTTAGGGCAGATACATTAATTTTAAACATTATCTTTAACATCTTAAATATGTTTGACTTCACTAATCTCAAAATACAGTGAAATGGGACTCTGGATTTATTTTATTTTTTTGTCCTCAAGCTACAGTTTCTACATGCCAATTAGTGAGCCAATATTTTACTGACACAGCTTGCATAACAAAGCCAACTTGAAAATAGTTAGGTAATGAAACTAAAGATTTAGTTTGCTGTGCACCTTTTGGCCTTGCTGAAGGAGCATAATATCACTGTTCCAGAAGTAAATAAACTGAAAAGCGAAACTGGCTCCCCTCTATTAGCATCCCTGGATCGTGGTCCTCCAATTAAATAATCCCTTTAAACTTAATTCTTTGGACTTTGAAATTTAAAGAGTTGGAAAAACCTTAAGGATCAATTCTACCTAGCATCCATTCCAATGTAACTTTCTTTCTCCACCCATTTGTCAGACTTTTAAGAAAATGCATGTAATTAGCGTTTATTAAATTAATAATTTAATAATTAATAATTAGAAAATTAATGGCCATGAGTTTTACCCCAATTTCCTGTCTTTCTTGGATCACATACATTTATCAGTCAATGGTACTTAGGGAACTCTTTCTTCCTAAGTGAAAAGTTTCTTAATAAGTCCTCCTTTTTGATATTTATATTGTCATTAGCATGTTTTGGCTAAAATGGAGTATTTCCCCACATGAAACTTAAATCCTTCCTTGTCGTCTCAGTGCTTCTTTGAACTCTGAGGCTTATTATATGGATGTGCAGATTTCCATCAGTTTTTATGTAAATGGCCTGCCATATCTGTCAGTTGGATTCAGCCATTTGCTATTGAACCGATCTGGTTTCCCTTTCTACTTTTCCCCTGTAAAATTCATTATTCTTACATCAATCTCCTTGGTGGATTATAAGAATTCTACTATGGTGGTGGTGGGGGTTTCCTCCTCTTCAAAGACCGCATCCCATACAAACAAACAAAAAATAAAGCCGTGAAGTTGGGTTGGCAACAAGATGGCAGTGAACTGCCACCTGCAAACCACATCTCTTCCAGGTGTAGCCTACGGCTCTATGCTTTCATGAGCATGCTACCTTATGCTAAAAAAATGTGAGTAACAATTGCAGGAATGGTGTATGTCTAGTCTAGTAAAAGAACTAGGATAGAAACATAGAAACATAGAAGACTGACGGCAGAAAAATACCTCATGATCCATCTAGTCTGCCCTTATATTATTTTCTGTATTTTATCTTAGGATGGATATATGTTTATCCCAGGCATGTTTAAATTCAGTTCCTGTGGATTTACCAACCATGTCTGTTGGAAGTTGGTTCCAAGGATCTAGTACTCTTTCAGTAAAATAATATTTTCTCGTGTTGCTTTTGATCTTTCCCCCCAACTAACTTCAGATTATGTCCCCTTGTTCTTGTGTTCACTTTCCTATTAAAAACACTTCCCTCCTGGACCTTATTTAACCCTTTAATATATTTAAATGTTTCGATCATGCCCCCCCTTTCCCTTCTGTCCTCCAGACTCTACAGATTGAGTTCATGAAGTCTTTCCTGATACGTTTTATGCTTAAGACCTTCCACCATTTTTGTAGCCCGTCTTTGCATGTTAATAATACGTATGGGTTTAACGTCTGCTCCCAGAAGATTAAGGAGGCATATGAGGACCCATAGACACTATTTTGTGCTCACGGTAACCTAATGAGCTTTAAATGTATTCATTGCCCTTGTTCCAAATCAGAGGTCTTCAAACTTGGCAACTTTAAGATTCGTGGACTTCAAGTCCACAAGTCTTAAAGCTGCCAAGTTTGGGGACCCCTGCCCCAAATAGTGTCAGATGACAGGTTTATTATTGGGTTGGTTCTTTTCCCCACAATTTCTACCTCTGGTTCTATTTGTTTCAGAGAACAGAGAACTAGGTTTCTACAGTGGTACCTCTACCTAAGAACGCCTCTACTTATGAACTTTTCTAGAACTGGGTGTTCAACATTTTTTCCCCTCTTCTCAAGAACCATTTTCCATTTACAAACCTGAGTCTCCGAAACTGTAACTGGAAAGGGCAGGGAGAAGCCTCTGTGGGGCCTCTCTAGGAATCTCCTGGGAGGAAACAGAGCCAGAAAAGGCTGAGAGAAGCCTCAGTGGGGCCTCTCTAGGAATCTCCTGGGAGGAAACAGGGCCTCCACCCTCCCTGTGGTTTCCCCAATCGCACACATTATTTGCTTTTACATTGGTTCCTATGGGAAAAATTGCTTCTTCTTACAAACTTTTATACTTAAGGACCTGGTCACAGAATGAATTAAGTTTGTAAGTAGAGCTACCACTATTTTTGTGTTTTAGAGTTTAAATATGAGCTGCAGTTTTAACCTAGAGATAAGCGGGAAAAATAAAAACAGAAAGCCGCACATTATTGAACGGGTCCAAAGACGGGCTACAAGAATGGTGGAAGGTCTTAAGCATAAAACGTATCAGGAAATACTTAATGAACTCAATCTGTATAGTCTGGAGGACAGAAGGAAAAGGGGGGACATGATCGAAACATTTAAATATGTTAAAGGGTTAAATAAGGTCCAGGAGGGAAGTGTTTTTAATAGGAAAGTGAACACAAGAACAAGGGGACACAATCTGAGGTTAGTTGGGGGAAAGATCAAAAGCAACGTGAGAAAATATTATTTTACTGAAAGAGTAGTAGATCCTTGGAACAAACTTCCAGCAGACGTGGTTGGTAAATCCACAGTAACTGAATTTAAACATGCCTGGGATAAACATATATCCATCCTAAGATAAAACACAGGAAATAGTATAAGGGCAGACTAGATGGGCCATGAGGTCTTTTTCTGCCGTCAATCTTCTATGTTTCTATTATGGTAGACATTTTAAGGTTCTCATTATTAAACCGGAATCCACAGTGAATGCAATGGGGACAATCATTTCCCTTCTATTTATGCTTCCATAAAAGGGCTGCTTTACTTCAAAGTAGCTAACGAAATGACAATAATTCAGAGTCTAATCATTCCACCAATAAATGATGTGAATCAAAGAATGTTTTCTCTTACTCTCCTGCCTTTCTTTCAAGAGTGAGATCTGGAGCTTCAAAGCTCCAAGGAATTTCACACAGGGAGAGAGGCACAAATACACACAAATAATTATAAGCCAGAAGGTTGGATGAACGTTATGTTCAACAAGACAAAAGGTATTCCTCATTCAAAGCTTGTTTGTACAAGCTTCTTGCAGGTTGCTTTTGACCTAATTGGACTGATAAACAATAGAGCTTAGACAGTCTGTAACTCCAAGGAAATAAAACACATTTTAGACTGAAGCTGAAATTATTGAGTTGTTATAGAAGTTTACAAATAAGACTATGCGCCCTTAGGATGCTTTGCTCGACTGATCTAACCAAAAACAAATAAATATGGTAATTGTAATTGAATATTTGACTGAACCTTGACTTTTTCCCCCATTTTCCCTTTCCCCTAGAGGGACAACAAAATACCAGATGAAACGCCATTGGCGGAGGAATGTACGAGCCACTCAAAGGCACAATAGCAGCATGATAGGAGGGAAAAAGATTAAAAGCTATTCATGTATTCAGATACCTGAGTACAATTAAAGATGAATCAACATTTCTCAGAAACCTTTTTTTAGATAAAATCAAAAGGGTTTTCCCCCCTTCCTTTCTTCCCAACCCCTGCCTCTTCCAGAATAGCCTTCAAAAAAAAAAATTCTTCAAATTTATTTATATATTTGCCAAACAATTAAAGGATGGTAATTTGTACAAATAAAGCATTAGATAAGTAACGATAAAAAGTAATGATAGAAGACAATAGAACAGTAGGACAGGGACGGTAGGCACAATGGTACACTTATACACGCCCCTCACATCCTGGACACAAACTGTTTCAACTCCTACCCTCAAAATGTCACTACAGAGCACTGCACACCAAGACAACTAGACACAAGAACAGGTTTTTTCCGAACGCCATCACTCTACTAAACAAATAATTCCCTCAACACTGTCAGACTTTCTACTAAATCTGCACTTCTATTCTACTAGTTTTTCTCATCATTCCTATCACCCATTTCCTCCCATGTTGACTGTATGACTGTAACTTGTTGCTTATATCCTAGGATTTTTATTAATATTGTTTCTTCATTGCTTATTTGACCCCTATGACAATCGTTAAGTGTCGTACCACATGATTCTTGACAAATGTATATTTTATTTTATGTACGCTGAGAGCATATGCACCAAGACAAATTCCTTGTGTGTCCAATCACACTTGGCCAATAAAATTCTATTCTATTCTTATGGATCTCTTAGAAACGGGGAGAGGTCAATTGTAGATAGTCTAAGGTTAAAGGTTTTGGGGTTAGAAGTAGAAACCACAGTCAGGTAGTGCATTACGGAGAGGGGCGGCATACAAATCAAAGAATCAAAGAATCAAAGAATCAAAGAATCAAAGAATCAAAGAATCAAAGAATCAAAGAATCAAAGAATCAAAGAATCAAAGAATCAAAGAATCAAAGAATCAAAGAATCAAAGAATCAAAGAATCAAAGAATCAAAGAATCAAAGAATCAAAGAATCAAAGAATCAAAGAATCAAAGAATCAAAGAATCAAAGAATCAAACAAACAAATAACTCTATTGCTGAAGTAGTATTTTTTGCAGTCTAGTTTGGAGCAGTTGACATTGAGTTTAAATCTATTTCGTGTTCCTGAGTTGCTGCGCTTGAGCTCCAAGTTATTGCAATTGTTCTAAAACGGCGTGAGACTATAATTTTTATGGAGAATTCAAAAAAGGTGGCCTTCCCTGTCTCCAGCAACAGCCAAAAAAAAGGGGGGAAAGAAACATAAAGAAGCAAAAGAAAGCAAGGAAAGAAAAAAAATAATACTTACAGGCATTGCTAACGTTGAAGCCCTATCTGGAACAACCCGTAGAGAAATGGCCAAGTCCTAAAAGAAATAAAGCACAAAAATGTTTACTGCTAATTCTTTGTAGGCATCTGTGGCTTTGTGCAAATTCTTGGAATCACAGTTCTCAGAGCAACCTATTTGTCACTTACTTATTGTGTCAGTAACACAGTGGTGTGTTTATTATTCTCCGAATGCGTGGTTTTCCTTATGTCCCAATAATCATCCATGGACAAAGCACAGCTGCTCCAGTTTCATTTCTTTGCACATGGATGCGTACCTATCTCACATTTAAAAGAGCAAAGCCGAACGGCTTCCTTTCGAAGTTCAATTTATTTCTCTTCCTGGCTCTCCAAATTGAAGAATGGGAAGTCTACACCATTTGAGAAATGTGGCATTGGAGTCCCTGTAAAATGATGGCAACCCAAGGAATCGGCCATTTGCTCATTTGGCACAGAAAAAAAAAAAGGACGCTTTGTCATCAACCCAGGAACATTCCAAAAGATGCATTAGCCCACCATGGCTGATATTTTATTTTACTTTGCTACAATAATTTATTTATTTTATTTATTTATTGGATTTGTATGCCGCCCCTCTCCGTAGACTCGGGGCGGCTAAAAAACAGCATGTAACAATCCAATACTAAAACAATGAAAAAAAAAACCTTATTATAAAACCAAACATACATACAAACATACCATGTGTAAATTCTAAAGGCCTAGGGGGAAAGAATATCTCAGTTCCCCCATGCTTGACAGCAGAGGTGGGTTTTAAGAAGCTTACAAAAGGCGAGGAGGGTGGGGGCAATTCTAATCTCTGGGGGGAGTTGGTTCCAGAGGGCCGGGGCCGCCGCAGAGAAGGCTCTTCCCTTGGGTCCCGCCAAACGACATTTAGTTGACGGGACCCAGAGACCTAACTGGTCGCTTGAATTCGTGCAGCAGAAGGCGGTCCCCGAGATAATCTGGTCCGGTGCCATGAAGGGCTTTATAGGTCATAACCATCACTTAGTGTTTAGCCGTATGCATATCAGCTTAAATTTGGGGATTCATTTACTTTGCCAATATATATATATATATATATATATATATATATATATATATATATATAGTGCTTCAAATCCACCTCCCCCAGTGTGCCCTTTCTTAATTAATTCAGGCAACCTTTGCTGCAATTTTAAAAGCAAATTCTATTATCACCATTCAAACCTGAGAGAGGAATCATAATGGATCTCAATTGTGCATTCCGATTAATCCTGTTATGAGCTGTAATTAACATTCCCGACAAGCCTAATTCGATGCCCTCCCCAACTAAATTTGCTACTAAGTAGATAATTTAATTGCTCTATAGATGTGCTGATCAATATCGTTGCAAAGTAAAAACGATGACACCAGAATAGATTTCTCCTATCGATTTTCTTGTTCGCCAGTCACCTGCTTTTCATGTACAGTGGTACCTCTACTTACAAACTTAATTCGTTCCGGGACCAGGTTCTTAAGTAGAAAAGTTTGTAAGAAGAAGTATTTTTTCCCATAGGAATCAACGTAAAAGCATAGAAACATAGAAACATAGAAGTCTGACGGCAGAAAAAGACCTCATGGTCCATCTAGTCTGCCCTTATACTATTTTCTGTATTTTATCTTAGGATGGATATATGTTTATCCCAGGCATGTTTAAATTCAGTTACTGTGGATTTATCTACCACGTCTGCTGGAAGTTTGTTCCAAGGATCTACTACTCTTTCAGTAAAATAATATTTTCTCATGTTGCTTTTGATCTTTCCCCCAACTAACTTCAGATTGTGTCCCCTTGTTCTTGTGTTCACTTTCCTATTAAAAACACTTCCCTCCTGAACCTTATTTAACCTTATTTAAAAGCAAATAATGTGTGCGATTGTGGAAACCACAGGGAGGGCAGAGGCCGTGTTTCCTCCCAGGAGATTCCTAGAGAGGCCCCACGGAGGCTTCTCCCTGCCTTTTCCAGCCCTGTTTCCTCCCAGGAGATTCCTAGAGAGGCCCCACGGAGACTTCTCCCTGTCTTTTCCAGCCTTGTTTCCTCCTAGGAGATTCCTAGAGAGGCCCCACGGAGGCTTCTCCCTGCCTTTTCCAGCCCTGTTTCCTCCCAGGAGATTCCTAGAGAGGTCCCACGGAGGCTTCTCCCTGCCTTTTCCAGCCCTGTTTCCTCCCAGGAGATTCCTAGAGAGGCCCCACGGAGGCTTCTCCCTGCCTTTTCCAGCCCTGTTTCCTCCCAGGAGATTCCTAGAGAGGCCCCACGGAGGCTTCTCCCTGCCTTTTCCAGCCCTGTTTCCTCCCAGGATATTCCTAGAGAGGCCCCACGGAGGCTTCTCCCTACCTTTTCCAGCCCTGTTTCCTCCCAGGAGATTCCTAGAGAGGCCCCACGGAGGCTTCTCCCTGCCTTTTCCAGCCCTGTTTCCTCCCAGGATATTCCTAGAGAGGCCCCACGGAGGCTTCTCCCTGCCTTTTCCAGCCCTGTTTCCTCCCAGGAGATTCCTAGAGAGGCCCCACGGAGGCTTCTCCCTGTCTTTTCCAGCCTTGTTTCCTCCCAGGAGATTCCTAGAGAGGCCCCACGGAGGCTTCTGCCCACCTTTTCCAGCCCTGGTTAAAGTTTCAGAGGCTCGGGTTTGTAAGTGGAAAATGGTTCTTATCTAGAAAAGTTCTTAAGTAGAGGCGCTCTTAGGTAGAGGTACCACTGTATTTGTAAAAAATTAAAGAGGCCGGGTTGGAGCATTCACAACTTCTGGAGGCAAGTTGTTCCACTGATTAATTGTTCTCACTGTCCAGGAAATTTTTCCTTAGTTCTAAGTCGCTTTTCTCCTTGTTTAGTTTCCACCCATTGCTTCTTGTTCTACCCTCAGTTGCTTTGGAGAATAGTTTGTCTCCCTCTTCTTTGTGGCAACCCCTGAGATACTGGAACACTGCTATCATGTCTTCCCTGGTCCTTCTTTTCATTGAGCTAGACCAGGGGTAGGTAAAGTTGGCTCTTCTAGGACTTGTGGAATTCAACTCCCAGAATTCCTGAGCCAATCATGCTAGCTCAGGAATCCTGGCAATTGAAGTCCACATGTCATAGAAGAACCAACTTTGCCTACCCCTGAACTAGACATACCCAATTCCAGCAACCGTTCTTCATACGTTTTAGCCTCCAGACCCCTAATCCTCTTTGTTGCTCTTCTCTGCACTCTTTCTAGAGTCTCAACATCCTTTTTACATCGCGGTGACCAAAACTGAATGCCTTATTCCAAGTGTGGCCTTCATCTTGGCTGTCAGTCTTAAAAGTTGAAACTCAGTTTGTTTATTTATTTATTTTATTTTATTTTATTAGATTTGTATGCCGCCCCTCTCCGCAGACTCGGGGCGGCTCACAACACAACAAAAACAGTTTATAACAAATCTAATAATTTACAATATAAAATATTTTTAAAAACCATTATTAAACAGACATACACACAAGCAGACCATACATAACTTGTATAGGCCCGGGGGAGATATCTCAGTTCCCCCATGCCTGACGACAAAGGTGGGTTTTAAGGAGTTTGAGAAAGGCGAGGAGGGTAGGGGCAGTTCTAATCTCTGGGGGGAGCTGGTTCCAGAGATTCGGGGCTGCCACAGAGAAGGCTCTTCCCCTGGGGCCCGCCAAACAACATTGTTTAGTTGACGGGACCCAGAGAAGGCCCACTCTGTGGGACCTAATCGGTCGCTGGGATTCGTGCGGCAGAAGGCGGTCTCGGAGATATTCTGGTCCGATGCCATGAAGGGCTTTATAGGTCATAACCAACACTTTGAATTGTGACGGGAAATTGATCAGCAACCAATGCGGACTGCGGAGTATTGGTGTAACATGGGCATATTTGGGAAAGCCCATGATTGCTCTCGCAGCTGCATTCTGCACGATCTGAAGTTTCCGAACACTTTTCAAAGGTAGCCCCATGTAGAGAGCATTACAGTAGTCGAACCTCGAGGTGATGAGGGCATGAGTGACTGTGAGTAGTGCGTCCCGGTCCAAATAGGCCAAAAGTTCTCTCTTTGAGTGTAGAGCTTTCAACCATTGCATCCCTATTTGCTGCCAGGAATCTCAAAATATTCCACCACATTGAAATAAGACGCAGCACCGCTCTATATAATACAGCCGAATGCTGTGGGGAGTATTAAAATACAATTAGAAAGTTAAGTAATTTATTGCCTTGGGTGGCAAACCTGAAGAATTCACTTGAGAGGAGAGCAGAATAATTATGAACCCGATAAACATCTATGCAAACCACTTTCTCTTAATTTAAATACATGGAAGCGGCTTCTTACATTTTCAACTTATCTTAAAGTGTAAAAAGGCTACCGAAAAGCCTAATTTTCTCTCTGCTGGGAAATGTGATTAAGATTACTCTGGATGAGGCATTTGTTTGCAGAATCTTTACTGCAGTGTGTTTGTGAGGAATGAAAACACTGCACAGTCTATGGCACGCTAGCAAATATATCATCAGCTGACCCCCTTGCCCTCAATTTAAAAGTGTGTTCTTCTTACTCTCATAGTCGATTGATTCAAGTGTACATTAAGGCAATGATTAGATATTGGAATGACTCATATTAGTGGGGATTTATAGGGAAATGGACATTTGCTGTCGGCTCCTTCTTATTTGAAACCATATGCTGTGAGAACCAGGGATGAAATGCTACCAGTTTGCCCCAGTCTGGGTTTATTGGTAGCGGCAGCCAGCGCTGGCATGGAGAACCAGTAGCAGCGGTAGCGTAAGGCTCCACCCAGTCGCCCGGACAATATCATTTTGGTATTGCGCAAAGGCATGCGCAAAGGCTTCTATGCATGTGTAGTGGGTGAAAAAAATGTGCATGATGAGGGGAGCGCATGTGATCAAAGCAACATATACATGCGCAAAGGGTGCACTTCTGAACCGGGGGGGCAAGTAAGTAGATGATTGTGATGAATAATAATAATAATAATAATAATAATAATAATAATAATAATAATAATACAGTGATACCTTGTCTTACAAACTTAATTGGTTCCGGGACAAGGTTCTTAAGATGAAAAGTTTGTAAGACGAAACAATGTTTCCCATGGGAATCAATGGAAAAGTGATTAATGCGTGCAAGCCCAAAATTCACCCCTTTTGCCAGCCAAAGTGCCCGTTTTTGCACTGCTGGGATTCCCCTGAGGGTCCTTTCCATGGGAAACCCCACCTCCGGACTTCTGTTGCCAGCGAAGCGCCTGTATTTGCGCTGCTGGGATTCCCGTGCTGGGATTCCCCTGCAGCATCACAAAAACACAGAAGTCCGGAGGTGGGGTTTCCCATGGAGGGTAGCCTCAGGGGAATCCCAGCAGCACAAAAACGGGTGCTTTGCTGGCAACAGAAGTCCGGAGGCAGGGCATCCCAGCGGCAGCGGTGGGTTTGTAAGGTGAAAATAGTTTGTAAGAAGAGGCAAAAAAATCTTAAACCCTGGGTTTGTATCTCGAAAAGTTTGTATCGCGAGGTGTTTGTAAGATGAGGCATCACTGTAATAATAATAACTTATTACATTTGTATGCCGCCCCTCTCCGAAGACTCGGGGCAGCTCACAACAATGATAAAAACAATATTATAATGGCACAAATCTAATATTAAAAGAAATAATTAAAACCCTATCATATTAAAACCAGACAACACATACATACCAAACATAAATTATAAGGAGCCTGGGGGAAAGATGTCCCAAATCCCCCATGCCTGGCGGTATAGGTGGGTCTTGAGTAGTTTACGAAATTATATTATTATTATTAATATTATTATTATTATTATTATTAAAATTTGTATGCCGCCCTTCTCCGAAGACTCGGAGCGGCTCACAACAACAATACACAATACAACTCCAATGATTAAAAACAGAACAGTTAAAACCCTTAATTTAAAAACAATCATACAACCCAAACAAACCATACATAAAACCGGACGGCCGAGGGGAATCAATTTCTCCAAGCCTGGTGGCAGAGGTGGGTTTTTAGGAGTTGGGGGGAGTTGGTTCCAAAGGGCCGGGGCCGCCACAGAGAAGGCTCTTCCAGACGGCATTGTTTCGTCGACGGGACCCAGAAACCTAATTGGTCGCTGGGATTCGTGTGGTAAAAGGTGGTCCCACAGGTATTCTGGTCCAATGCCATGAAAGGCTTTATAGGTCATAACCAACACTTTGAATTGTGACCGGAAACTGATTGGCAACCAATGCAGACTGCGGAGTGTTGATGTGACATGGGCAGCCGCTCCCAGTCTTCGGAGAGGGGTGGCATAAAAATATAATTATTATTATTAATAATAATAATAATTAATGTTAATAATAATAATTAATGTTAATAATAATAATAATAATAATAATAATAATAATAATAATAATAATAATATTTGGGAAAGCCCATGATTGCTCTTGCAGCTGCATGGTGAAAACTGGTGAAAACTGAAAAAATATTAGCTTGTGATTATTTTAGATATCTGGAACTGTGCTGACCTTGGTGGGGTAAGACAGCAGCGTAGAGTTAAAACTGCAGAAAGTCTGTTGGTTTGATGGGAATTGTAAAAATAATGAATTTATTGCTAAGGTTATGCATAGAGCCATAATGTACTCTATGGCAGTGATGGCGAACCTATTTTCCCTTGGGTGCCGAAAGAGTGTGGGTGTGCGTTGTCGCACATGTGCGAGTGCCCACACCCATAATTCATTGCCTGGGAGGGCAAAAACAGCTTCTCTTGCCCCCTGTGGACCTTAGGTCATGTTTAAGGTGATGTAGTTCTAAGCTTTCTAAAGGGTTGTAAGTCTAGTTGTGTAGGGTATTCTGTTGCGAGTGGAGGAGTGGAGGGCTCTTCTAGTAACGTATCTCTGAACAGTATGGGTTTCAGGCAGATGAGCTGTATTCAAGGATTGGTCTGGTGAAAGTTTTGTATGATCTGGTTAGTAGTGTGAGATTATCAGCGCAGAAGCTACATAAGATTAGGTTAACAACTCTTGATGCCTTTATACGTCTTGACAAGTCCTTACAAGACTTCCATTACATAACACAACCAATTTAGACAGAAAGTCCTGAACAAACATCTTGGCCACAGGAGGTAAGCATGCTCCAAACAGAAATAGCCTGATCTATGCTACCTTTAAGACTTGCTTTCTGGATTGCTTTGAGCATCGATGATCCATTTTGAAAGAGAATTGTGAACTGGATTTTGGCTACTTTAGTAAAGCATGCTCAGGTACCTCTTGGTGACATTTCTTTATCTTTGGAGTTGTAAACTCCAAAAGTCATTCTAGAACCCGATTGCTTAGTTGTTTTTTTTAAGAAGTCTGTTTTGTTCAAATGGTCGCCTTCAAGGCAGCAGTCCTTATGAGGTAAACATGGACTTCAGGGCATCCCATCTATCTTTGCTTGTCAGTGCAGTCACTAAAGTGATGAAAACAAGATGTGAAGCACAGCTGTCGGCCTTAAGAAGAATTCATTCGCAGATGCCTACCGTTGTAAAAGGTGCACTTAAGCTTCCCTTCATGGCCGAAAGCTTGTAAGATGCATTTTGACACACGAACCTGAGCCCGCTTTGGGAACGCTAACATTCCAGGAAGTCCAGTCGTGATCTAGAAAGATATCTAAATGATTTCTAGTGATTTCAAAATGGGTGAGCAGTGTGTTCGGGCGGTAGGAAAAGCGAGTAGGATGGTTGGCTGCATAGCTAGAGGTATAACAAGCAGGAAGAGGGAGATTGAGATCCTGCTGTATAGAGCGCTGGTGAGACCCCATTTGGAATACTGTGTTCAGTTCTGGAGACCTCACCTACAAAAAGATATTGACAAAATTGAACGGGTCCAAAGATGGGTTACAAGAATAGTGGGAGGTCTTAGGCATAAAATGTATCAGGAAAGACTTCATGAACTCAATCTGTAGAGGACAGAAGCAAAAGGGGGGACATGATCGAAACATTTAAATATGTCAAAGGGTTAAATAAGGTTCAGGAGGGAAGTGTTTTTAATAGGAAAGTGAACACAAGAACAAGGGGACACAATCTGAAGTTAGTTGGGGGAAAGATCAAAAGCAGCATGAGAAAATATTATTTTACTGAAAGAGTAGTAGATCCTTGGAACAAACTTCCAGCATATGTGGTTGGTAAATCCACACATCAGCCTGTGATAAACGCAGATCCATCCTAAGATAAAATACAGGAAATAGTATAAGGGCAGACTAGATGGACCATGAGGTCTTTTTCTGCCATCAGTCTTCTATGTTTCTATATTTCAAAATTGAGCACCATGAGAAAATCATACAGATCCACTGTAGACTCCAAAGCCAAATGCAATCCTTTAAAATGCAGAAAAAACAATTGCTGCCAATCTGTCTTCCATTGAGGACCTGTATACTGCACGAGTCAAAAAGAGGGCTGTGAAAATATTTACTGATCCCCCACATCCTAGACATAAATTGCTTCAACTCCTACCCTCAAAACTGTCTGTCTGTCTGTCTGTCTATCTATCTATCCTGTCTTTCTCTCTCTCTCTTTCTCTCTCTCTCTCTCTGCATGTGTAGAGGAAAAGATATGAAGAATTTATTTTATTTATTTATTTATTTATTATTTGGATTTGTATGCCGCCCCTCTCCGAAGACTCGGGGCGGCTCACAACAAATGGAAAAACAATCCAATACATAATCCAATTAATTAAAATATTTATAAATTTAAGAAAAACCCCTATACTAACATCCACACATACAAGCATACCATATATAAATTCAACGTGCCCAGGGGGAGATGTTTAGTTTCCCCATGCCTGACGGCAAAGGTGGGTTTTGAGGAGTTTACGGAAGGCAGGAAGAGTAGGGGCAGTTCTGATCTCCGGGGGGAGTTGGTTCCAGAGAGCCGGTGCCGCCACAGAGAAGGCTCTCCCCCTGGGGCCCGCCAACCGACATTGTTTAGTTGACGGGACCCGGAAGAGGCCCACTCTGTGGGACCTAATCGGTCGCTGGGATTCGTGCGGCAGAAGGCGGTCTCGGAGATATTCTGGTCCGATGCCATGAAGGGCTTTAAAGGTCATAACCAACACTACCAATAACCAACACTACCAATACCTTATAGAACAGAGGTCTTCAAACTTGGCAACTTTAAGACTTGCGGACTTCAACTCCCAGAATTCTCCAGTCAGCTGGCTGGAGAATCCTGGGAGTTGAAGTCCATAAGTCTTAAAGTTGCCAAGTTTGAGGACCCTTCAATCCTAGCTCAGGAATTCTGGGAGTTGAAGTCCACGGGTTGTAAAGTTGCCAGAGTCGCCCACTCTTGCCGTAAAAGAAGCAAGTAATTTTACCTCAGAGGGGAATTGCCAAGGGGGGGGGGGAAGGATTGGAGACTGCTCAAACTGAAAAACAAACCCTGTGGCAGGGAAAAGACAAAATGGAGGCAGGTCCTTAATATAAACCAAAAAAACTGAAGGGTGAGAAGCGCCTACCGCAATGACGATTTGAAAATAAAAACTGCCGAACTTTATCATATGATTAACCGTTCTAAAATAAATTATCTCTTCTATCAAATCTCTTCCAGATAACTGCATATTATATATCTTCTTGTCATAGTGTGCTTTTTAAAAAAAAAAAAATTGCAAACTTTGTGGGAGGCCTTTCTCTTCAACCTTTGCTGGTAGAGTATTCCGCCAGTTCATTATTGCTTCAGTCTAGAGAATTGGTGGATAACGAAGCTATATATATTTTAAAAAGGCAGTTTTAATGAAAGCAGCCAGGATGATTAAAAAAACAAAAAAACAAAATATCCACTGGATGGCAGTGATGAGGAGCAGATAAGGAAGACTTGGGTTAGATAATTATCTTTCCTTGCATCATTTTTAATGTTGCCGATTATAGCTTGCACCAACATACTGTAAGAATAACAGTGAGTTACTCTTTGTCTAAAGTTATATCGCCCTTTTCTTGGATAGTCTTTCCATCAAAGCTGAATACATAATGGAATTTTGTCCATGAGTTTTTAAAAGTTTGTTGATTCGTGTCAGAAGCATCACAGTTATGATAAGGTACATTATAGGAGGTGGGTTTCGAACTCAGGGCTTGGGGGCTGGATCTGGGAGCTTAAATCTGGCTGCCTTGGAAACAGCAAAGGTCCAGCTTGTGGTAGCTCTGCCCATGAAAATGATGCTCGGGAGGGCCGTGAGAGCTTTGTTTTCACTGCCAGAGGGTTGCGGGAAGCCATTGCAGCCAAAAACGGAGCTCAGGGGCCTGGAGGCTGTTGGGGCCTGGATGGGTGTCAACAAACTCAAACTCAACCCAGACAAGATGGAGTGGCTGTGGGTCTTGCCTCCCAAGGACAATTCCATCTGTCCGTCCATCACCCTGGGGTGCGTAACTATTGACCCCCTCAGAGAGGGTTCACAACTTGGGCATCCTCCTTGATACACAGCTGACATTGGAACATCATTTTTCGGCTGTGGTGAGGAAGGCATTTGCCCAGGTTCGCCTGGTGCACCAGTTGCAGCCCTATTTGGACAGGGAGTCATTGCTCACAGTCGCTCATGCTCTCATCACCTCAAGGTTCGATTACTGCAACACTCTCTACATGGGGCTACCTCTGAAAAGTGTTCAGAAACGTCAGATCGTGTAGAACGTGGCCGCGAGAGCCATCGTGGAGCTTCCAAGATTCGCCCATGTTTCTTCAACACTCCGTGGCTTGCATTGGCTGCCAATCAGTTTCTGGTCACAATTCAAAGTGTTGGTTATGACCTTTAAAGCCCTACATGGTATTGGACCAGAGTACCTCCAGAACCGCCTGCTACCGCATGAATCCCAGCGACCAATAAAGTCCCACAGAATTGTCCTTCTCCGGGTCCTGTCGACTAAACCAGTGGTCTCCAACGTTTTTTCCACCAGGGACCAGTTTCAGGAAGACAATTTTTCTATGGCCCAGTGGGGGCAGAAAGGGGTGTGGTTGGGGGCGGGATTAAGCATGGGGGTGCTGGTCCTCCCTGCCCATCTTTCCCACCATCGCCCTGTTGCCAGCAGAACCTGCCTCCCAAGCCCTCTTGCCCAGCGGGAGCTAAGCACTGGAGAGGGGGTCAGGCTGGCCCTCCTGCCTCCCCCCAGCCAAAAACGCAAAAGCGCCCCACGGCAGAAGCCAAAAGAGGCTTGAGCCTCTTGGTCCTTCCCGCCCCTCTGTCCCATCCATCGTCCTGTGGCCGGCAGAACCTGCCTCCCGAGGCCTCTTGCCCGGCGGGAGGCAAAGCGCTGGAGGGAGGGGGCGGCGGCAGGAGGGCCGGCAGCTGCTGACTCCACGGACCGGTGCAACATGCCCCGCGGCCCGGTACTGGTCCGCGGCCCAGTGGTTGGGGACCCCTGGACTAAACAATGTCGTTTGGCGTGCCCCAGGGGAAGAGCCCCCCGGAGATTAGAACTGCTCCCACCCTCCTTGTCTTTCGTAAATTTACTCAAGACCCATCTATTCCGCCAGGCATGTGGGAGTTGAGACACCTTTCCCCCAGGCTTTTTTATATTTATGTTTGGATATGTATGTGTTGTTTGCTTTTTAAATATGATAGGGTTTTTATGTGTTTTTTAATATTAGATTTGTTTTCGCTAGAATGTTGTTTTTATTGTTGTTGTGAGCCGAGTCTTCGGAGACGGGCGGCATACAAATCTAATGAATTGAATTGAATTGAATTTTCATTGGCAGAGCCACCACCAGGACCCCTGACATGGGAGTGATGTCGAGCTAGCCAAGACCCCCTCCCAGGTCAAACACAACCCTGATGCAGCCCTCAATGAAATCGAGTTTGATGCCCCTGCTCTAGGACATAAAATTTAAAATATCTAGCATCTGTTTTTGCTTTTGAAGTGATTTTTTTCCCCTTCTAGGTAACTTTTTTTCTGACCACGGCATCATATGTTTTCTTCCCCGGGCACCAAAAAAACCCCTCGATTTTTAAAAACAGCAAGCAATACCATTTTTAGACATGGAATTCCACCCCAAATCAAGTTCTAGCATCCCCTTTTGTTTTTGAGACGGATTTTTTTTTTTTTTTTTTGCTTCTGGGAAACTTTTTTTCTGACTGGGGCATCACACATTTTTTTTCCCTCGGGCACCAAAAATGCTCCATCTTCAAAAACAGCAAGCAATGCCATTTTTATACATGGAATTCCACCCTGAATCACATTCTGGTATCCATTTTTTGTTTTTGAGATGGAAAATTGTACTGCAGGCTACTTCTGCTGATCACCAGCTTTCAGCTTTTCCGCAGATGGAATCTCACCAGCCTCAAGGTTGACTCAGCCTTCCATCCTTCCAAGGTGGATAAAATGAGGACCCAGATTGTTGGGGGCAATATGCTTACTTTCTTTAAACCACTTAGAGAGAGCAGAAAAGCACTGTGAAGCAGTATATAAGTCTAAATGGTATTGCAATTGCTACTTTTTTCAGTGCTGTTGTAACTTCAAATGGTCACTAAATGAACTATTGTAAGATGAGGACTATCTGTATTATTATTAAAGATAATAGGTTTCTTTCTTTCCTTTTTTCCCTTCCTTCCTTCCTCTTTTCTTCTTTTCTTTTTCCTTCCTTTCCTTCCTATCTCCTTTCTTTTTCTTTCTTTCTTTCTTCCTTCCTTCCTTTCCTTTCTTTTCTTTCTTTCCTTCCTTCCTTCTTTTTCTTTCTTTCTCTTTCTCTCTCTGCCTTCCTTTTCTTTTTCCTCCCTCCCTTTCTTTTCATACATCCTTCCTTCCTCCCTTCCTGCTCCTTCATTTTTTCTCTTTCTTTCGCTTTCTTTCTCTCTCTCTCTCTCTCAGACCAACCATATTCTACATGAATCTACACAGCCTTGTACTGTATAATATCTACAGAACAGGACATTCTCCTAAGAGCCATTGTAAAAATGTAATAAGGACAATTGAAAATAGATGCTTTTTCCTGAATGTCTCTTCATAGATAATATATATACATTCATCATAGTTATGCCTATTATTGCATCATAATTATAAATATACAAAGACTTCATTAGCAAATGAATGAATCATTAAGCAGGCATGAATATATTCAGTCATAATGGGAGCTTATGGCCACATGTAAGTCCCTATACTGCATCAGGAAAATATACTCCAAAGTCTTTAATGTTGCAATTAAGATGCCTGGGCTGTTTTCCACTCATGTTCAAAATGCTGAGGATTAATGTAAACATGTTAAATAGGCAGTCTTGAGGGCATGCCAAGTAGGACTTTATTAAACACATTTTGTTTTTAAAAAATGTTATCATTTTTGAAAGGGTCACTCTTTGTGTGCACCATGGGAATCATTATGTTGGAGAAAAAAAAGCTGTTACTGGGAACGAAGCATCTGAATTTATATCCGCATCTATAGATGCATATCTTGATGTATTAGAGTCTGGAATGGATCTTTTTTTCTCCCCTTCAGTCTGAAAGGAATAAACACTGTTCTTGTTACATCTAATCTCTCCATCTCTAGGCACAAAAGGATTCTGAGTGAATGGGCTAAGATCTCTGCTCCATGTTTATCTGTTAGTTTATTTATTCAATGTACAGTGGTGCCTCGTCTTACGAACGCCTCTTCCTACGAACTTTTTTCACCTTACGAACCCGAGCCGCCGCCGCTGGGGTGCCCCGCCTCCGGACTTCTGTTGCCAGCCAAAGCACTGGGATATTGACAAAATTGAACGGGTCCAAAGACGGGCTACAAGAATGGTGGAAGGTCTTAAGCATAAAACGTATCAGGAAAGACTTCATGAACTCAATCTGTATAGTCTGGAGGACAGAAGGAAAAGGGGGGACATGATCGAAACATTTAAATATGTCAAAGGGTTAAATAAGGTCCAGGAGGGAAGTGTTTTTAATAGGAAAGTGAACACAAGAACAAGGGGACACAATCTGAAGTTAGTTGGGGGAAAGATCAAAAGCAACATGAGAAAATATTATTTTACTGAAAGAGTAGTAGATCCTTGGAACAAACTTCCAGCAGACGTGGTAGATAAATCCACAGTAACCGAATTTAAACATGCCTGGGATAAACATATATCCATCCTAAGATAAAATACAGAAAATAGTATAAGGGCAGACTAGATGGACCAGGAGGTCTTTTTCTGCCGTCAGACTTCTATGTTTCTATGTTTCTATGTTTCTATTCTCCTGAGGCTCCCCTCGCTGGGATTCAAAGCTGCACCGGCAAAAACGAAGGCAATCCCAGTGAGGAGAGCCTCAGGGAAATCCCAGTAATGCAAGAATGGGTGCTTCAGATGGCAATAAAGTCCAGAGTTGGGGTTTCCCAGTGAGGGGAGCCTCAGGGAAATCCCAGCACTTCGGCTGGCAATGGAAGTCCAGAGACGGGGATTCCTAGCAGCGCAAGGCAAAAGGGGTGATTTTGGGGATAGGGTTGCACGCATTATTTGCTTTTACATTGATTCCTATGGGGAAAATTGCTTTGTCTTACGAACTTTTCATCTTACGAACCTGGTCACGGAACGAATTAATTTCGTAAGACAAGGTATCACTGTATTTATATAGCGTCTCAACCCAAGCAGGGGTTCCTCTTCGCCGGCGGTACTGGAACACTCCTGGCGACTGGCGCAGGCACATCAAACGAGCGGGCTGGCATACATCGGGGCAGGATTCAGCTTTTTACATGCGCTGGATGGCAAACCTCATGTGAGGACACGCAAGAGAGCAAAATTTCAGTGATTTTCACCAATATTTTTGCTTCCGCACAGGGGCTTGGATTAGATGATCTACAAGGTCCCTCCCAAATCTAATTTAAAAAATTATTTGTTTCTCTTCTCTGCACTCCTCTTTGTACTGTTTTCACCATGATGGTGAAGCAGAGCTTTTTATCCAAGTCCTATTCCAGTGGTG
The DNA here is from genome assembly GCF_031021105.1 of Erythrolamprus reginae. Classification (NCBI taxonomy): domain Eukaryota; kingdom Metazoa; phylum Chordata; class Lepidosauria; order Squamata; family Dipsadidae; genus Erythrolamprus; species Erythrolamprus reginae. The sequence goes on along the minus strand of NW_027248649.1, from coordinate 14,568 downwards.
CCAAAAATAGAGTGGGTGCGTGCATGCGCAAGTGCCCACACCCATAATTCAATGCCTGGATAGGGTGAAACAGCTTCCTCCATCCCCCAGAGGCCCTCTGGAGGATGGAAACGGCCTGTTTCCCAACTTCTGGTGGGCCCAGTAGGCTCGTATTTCTTCCTCCCCAGGCTCCAAAGGCTTCCCTGGAGCCTGGGGAGGGTAAAAACGTCCTCCCCCATCCCCCCAGAGGCTCTCTGGAAGCCAAAAACGCCCTCCCAGAGCCTCTGTGCCAGCCAAAAATCAGCTGGCCGGCACATTATTATTATTATTATTATTATTATTATTATTATTATTATTATTATTATTTAGATTTATATGCCATCCCTCTCCATAGACTTGGGGCGGCTCACAACAATAACAAGAACAATGTAAGAACAAATCTAATAATTTAAAAAAACCCATTATTAAAAACAAACATACACACAAACATACCATGTATAAACTGTATAGGCCTGGGGGAGATGTCTCAGTTCCCCGATGCCTGACGGCAGAGATGGGTCTTAAGAGCCTTACGAAAGGCAAGGAGGGTGGGGGCAGTTCTAATCTCCGGGGGGAGCTGGTTCCAAAGGGTCGGGGCCACCACAGAGAAGGCTCTTCTCTTGGGTCCCGCCAAACGACATTGCTTAGTCGACGGGACCCGGAGAAGGCTAACTCTGTGGGACCTAACCGGTCGCTGGGATTCGTGCGGCAGAAGGCGGTCCCGGAGGTATTCTGGTCCGATGCCATGAAGGGCTTTATAGGTCATAAATACATGCACGTTGGAGCTAAGCTAGGGCAATAGCTCGTATGCCAGAAATATGGTTCTATGTGCCACCTCTGGCACCCATGCCATAGGTTTGCCATCACTGACCTACAAGGTCCCCCCCCCCAAATCTAATAAATAAAACAAAACTTTGTTTCTCTTCTCTGCACTCTTCTTTGTACTGTTTTTCAGCATGGTGGAGAAGCAGAGCTTTTTATCCAAGTCCTATTCTTATCTCGACTCCTTTAAGGTGCGTGAAACATTATCTTTGCTGAAGTTCTATGAAGCAGTCCTAAAGCCTTATTGCAGTTAATGATACAGGTAATGCTATTCCAAATGCTCCCTATGAATGCCATACAACCCTCAGCTGGAGACTAATTTTTTTCCACCTCGTCCGCCCACACTGTCGTTGACTGATAATCAGGTATCTTAGATGTCAAACCGGAAGAGAACATTGGGAAGCATCTTGCTTGTTTGCACAAACCATTGGCAATCACGCTGTGCGGTTCAAATTTGCCTCAGGTCATTAATGGGGAGAGCTTGCTAATGGGATAGCAATTCCACACCCCCAATTCTTTAAGAAAAAAAATAATCTCCCTGGACTCAAAAGAGTCAATGAAGCAAAAAGGGAATAGAAGTTCAGATGACACACTGGTGAATGAAAAGGGGGGAAAGGGATGAGGAATAAAAGTGTTATTAGACAAATAGACAAAATGTCACTACAGAGCACTGCACACCAAGACAACTAGACACGTGCAGTTTTTTTCCGAACGCCATCACTCTACTAAACAAATACTTCCCTCAACACTGTCAGGCTTTTTACTAAGTCTGCACTACTATTACTACTAGTTTTTTCTCATCATTCCTATCACCCACCTCCTCTCACTTAGGACTGTATGACTGTAACTTGTTGCTTGTATCCTAAGATTTTTATTAATATTGATTGTTTCTTCATTGCTTATTTGACCCCTCTGACAATCATTAAGTGTTGCACCACATGATTCTTGACCAATGTATCTTTTTATTTTATGTACGCTGAGAGCATCTGCACCAAGACAAATTCCTTGTGTGTCCAATCACACTTGGCCAATAAAACTCTATTCTATTCTATTCTATTCTATTTGTGTGTAACTTGTTGCTTGTATCCTAAGATTTTTATTAATATTGATTGTTTCTTCTTTGCTTGTTTGACCCCTATGACAATCATTAAGTGTTGCACCACATGATTCTTGACCAATGTATATTTTTATTTTATGTACGCTGAGAGCATCTGCACCAAGACAAATTCCTTGTATGTCCAATCACACTTGGCCAATAAAACTCTATTCTATTCTATTCTATTCTATTCTATTCTATTCTATTTGTGTGTAACTTGTTGCTTGTATCCTAAGATTTTTATTAATATTGATTGTTTCTTCTTTGCTTGTTTGACCCCTATGACAATCATTAAGTGTTGCACCACATGATTCTTGACCAATGTATATTTTATTTTATGTACGCTGAGAGCATCTGCACCAAGACAAATTCCTTGTGTGTCCAATCACACTTGGCCAATAAAACACTATTCTATTCTATTCTATTTGTGTGTAACTTGTTGCTTGTATCCTAAGATTTTTATTAATATTGATTGTTTCTTCATTGCTTGTTTGACCCCTATGACAATCATTAAGTGTTGCACCAATGTATCTTTTTCTTTTATGTACGCTGAAAGCATATGCACCAAGACAAATTCCTTGTGTGTCCAAGGCTTGAGAATAGGAAAGAGAGTTGGATGGGAGATAAAGGGGAGGAGTGAGGGAAGGGAAGGAGAAGGAGAGGAGGAGAGGAGAAAGTAGAAAATGAGAGAAGAAGGGAGAGAAGGGGGGAAATGGGAGGGAAAGAGGGGAAGGGTTGTGGAATAAGGGAAGGATATGGATTATATCAATTATATAGTTTATGTATCAATTTTAGGAAAGATAAGGTAAATGTTTATTAATGGCTAAGAGATTATATATTTGTGTATTTGTATGAGAAATTAAAAAACACCTCAAAGTGTTTAAAGTTGAAAGCCGCCCTGAGTCCCTAGGGTGTTGGGTGGCATAAAAATATAAATAAATAAACTAATAAACAAACAAACAAATAAATGAATAAATGAATGAATGAATGAATGAGAGAGAGAGAAAGAGAGAAAGGGAGAAAGGGAGAAAGGGAGAAAGGGAGAAAGGGAGAAAGGGAGAAAGGGAGAAAGGGAGAAAGGGAGAAAGGGAGAAAGGGAGAAAGGGAGAAAGGGAGAAAGGGAGAAAGGGAGAAAGGGAGAAAGGGAGAAAGGGAGAAAGGGAGAAAGGGAGAAAGGGAGAAAGAGAGAAAGAGAGAAAGAGAGAAAGAGAGAAGAGAGAAAGAGAGAAAGAGAGAAAGAGAGAAAGAGAGAAAGAGAGAAAGAGAGAAAGAGAGAAAGAGAGAAAGAGAGAAAGAGAGAAAGAGAGAAAGAAAGAAAGAGAGAAAGAAAGAAAGAGTTTATGAATATCAATCTTTGTGAACACCTCCCAAGAAGTTTTAAGAAAAAGAAATATTGTACTTTTATTTTCTCTTTAATTTGGAATTTTTTCTTTTCCTCTCCTAGATATTTTTTCTTTTTTTTTTTTAAAAAAAATACTCATACCTTTCATCAGACCGTCTTTGGCAAAATGGATGAAAAATAAATTGAAAGAGAAACTTTGAAGCTTTAAGAGCCTCTGAAAAAAAAAAACCCCAGCTAAAATATAATAGTAGTAAGAAATGCAGGACATCAATTTGAGATCAATTGCACCAGTAGACAATTCAAGAGGTTTGTCCCTATCTCTCAAGCCTCAGAAAAGGATGGGAATTATCTCTGAGATCAAGAATCCAGATTGGAAGAGGAGAGAGGAAAGCTGATGGCAAGAGAGTAGCAGAACTCCATGAAGATGCTGTCTTTCTTTAATGCAAAACATTCTATGCAATTTATATAATATTTAGAATTTGTCTTCACATAGCAAATCTCTGAAAATTGCACATGGAGATTTGGATTACGATGCGTGTTCCAAATATGATTGGTTTTGACAGACTGTAGAAAAACTGTGATGTTTTGAAGGCTTAGAAGTGATTGTAATCAACCCATCATTCTTAGGAGCACGTCTGTCTGTCTGTCTCTCTATCTCTATCTATCTATCTATCTATCTATCTATCTATCTATCTATCTATCTATCTATCTAGGGTATTTGTTGTATCTATCTATTGTATCTCTCTCTCTTTCTTTCTTTCTCTCTCCCTCCCTCCCTCTACCTTCCTCCCTACTCTATCTGTCTGCGTGATAGATAGATAGATAGATAGATATTTTATGTATCTATCTTCCAGAAATCTATCATCCATCCATCCATCCATTTATTTTTTAGAGTAGTAGGTAATTGTGAAAAGAAAGGCATCTGATGTCACAGAAAGAAAGGGCTCAACCTATTGTCCAAAAACCTGATGGCAGATAACAGATAGAAGTTAATCAAGGGAGATCCAACCTAAAACTAAGGAGGAATTTCCTTACAGTAAAAACAATCAGTGGAACAGAAGTTAACTTCAGAGGTTGTGTCTGATTCATCACTGGAGAAGTGATTGGACAGTCATTTGTCTGAAATGGTATATTGGGTCTCCTCCTTGAGCAGGGGATTGGACTAGAAGACCTCCAAGGTCCCTTCCAACTCTGTTATTCTGTAATTCTGCAATTTATCTTTCTGATTCTCTCCTCGCCTTGTCTATTTTTCATATACTTTGAATACAAAAGTGTAATCCTGCCAATCTTTCTATAAGTAGGACAAAATGCAACACACGCTATTCATATGCTAAGATTCCTACGTCACTGGGACAAATTGTCCAAGAAGCCTATTGCAATGCTGATATAACTCTGGATAACTAGTGCTACAATCATGATTTTTCAATACGAACCATTATGAAGTCTGAATAAACCATTAATCCCATTTCCGCCCTCCCCCCTTATATGCTCACTTTCATTTGAAGGAGAAGGTTGCAAATTTTACAGGGATAATGCATCTCCTAGGATTCATTATCGGGTTTAAAAAACTCCTTTTTCTTTTTAGATATTTCACAACAATAAAGTATGGATTACTATACTCCAATCATGATGAATTTCTTTCATATTATAGACCATCTTTTCAAAAGCAATATGTAGCAATTATAAAAGACTGGGCATCGTTTTCAGGAGATTTCATTTTTATTTGCTTTGCATTGTGTTGGTACACCAAAGGTGCACCTTCTTATTATTAAAAGCAAAATTTAGGTATGAAATATTCCTTCTCTCTCCACCGCCATTGCCTCCCTCCAAAACACACAGACTTTTAAACAGGAGAACTTTAAATAAATGATAAACGTTTGGTGGACTAGGCCAAAAGCCTGCGATCAACACTCCTAAGCCCATTATTCTACATACCAAGTGCCAAAATTCTGCTCTCCATTATGCCGGCATAAATCCAAAATCGGGATTTGCAGAAGCCAGAATTCACGGTTGCAAATAAACAAAGAGTCCGTACCCAGAAGGAAACAAAGAGGAAGGAAACAAATGGGGAGCTGCCAATTTAAAAATGGCAAGCTACTGCCCAAACCATTCTCCAAAGCATCTGAGTTTTGGGACTCAGAATCCATGACAGCACAAAAACATTTGTGGTATTTTTCTTACCATTAAAATTGAAGGACATCGCCTTTCTGAGACTTCTGGGCTGTCCAGAAGGAATTGAAATTAATTGCTGTCACCTTTCCTTTAGCATATATCTCCACAGTTGAAGTTCCCCTCGTTCACACCTAAAATTTATTTTCTTTCAGCCACAAGCTGTTCTCCATCTCTCTCTTTCCCTCCCATTTTCTATATAGCTCTTCTGTCGGGCTCTCTGGTAGAATCCTCCCAAAAATGCAGATACAATTTCAGACACACACACGTTTGAAAATTCAAAACAATGTTCTTCATAATGAAAATTCACTTAAACCAAGTGCTCTTTTAAGATAGCAAAGAGCACTGGTCTCCAAACAAACTGGTAATTTGTACAAGTCCCTTATCAGTCCTGTGATACTTAGCTTGCAGCTGTGAGGTAATTCACAGTCCTTCGTCTTTCACAAAGTGAAACACACTTTGCTCTGGTTTAGTTTGAAAAGGGGGAAAAAGCAGCACATAAAAGGTCAAAGTCAGTAAAGCAGTCACGAAACACAACGATCAGATAATCCTCCACAATGGCCAAACCCACAGGCTGCTATTTATAGCAGCCTCACTAATTACCACAGCCCCACCCAACCACAGGTGGCCTCATTTTCTTTGATAATAATCTCTCAGTTTTTGTTGCCTATGCATCGCTCTCCGCATGCGTGGCTCTATCATTAACTCTTGTTCTGAATCCAAGGAGGAGCTAGATAATTGATCTCCTTCTGAGCTGTCTGCCACACTCTCCTCCTCCCTGTCACTCATGTCTTCTTGGTCAGAGGAGCCTTCATCAGCAGATTCCACTGGGGGCAAAACAGGCCTGCAGCATGTGGATGTCTCCCCCACATCCACAGTCCTTGGGGCAGGATCTGGGCCAGAGCTAACCACAACAATAGCTATTCTTGTTTTCATTTTCCCTCCCAGATTCTTTGAACAGGTTTCTTTTTTTAACCCTTCCCGCACACTTAGCAACCGATTCAAACGCTATTCAATGTGACGATTGAGTTATACTCAGTTTGGCTGCCATCAGATCCAGATGTAAGCGAATCATCATTGTCTTTTCACATCTTGCTCCGTGCACTTTTTACAGAGCTTGCAACAAATCAGAGAGGGGTAAACTGAGTTCACAACTCAGGGATGTGATGCCTGAATTCATTTTGATGTACCACGCGGGACCAGCTCTAAGCATATTTGCCACAAATCAGAAGATGGGATTCGGGGATGGGAAATATAAGGCAAACAAATTTACCATGCAAACTCTTCAATGGAATCAGCATAATGAAAAGCTGCAAAGAAAGATCTATGCAAACTCAAGGGGACAAAAATATTGTTGGACATGCCCATCAAGCTGACCACTGGATCGTCCACACCGGCTCTCCATCTTCAAAAGTTAATTGCAGCCTCCAAATGAAAAACCAAGATCAGAGAAAAACCCAGATCAAAGAACATCTACTATCTAGCATTGCTACATCTGAACTTTACCATCATTAAGTATAGTCTCAGCTATCAAAAGGATGCCTAGCCTTGATGCAAAGAAAGGCTGACTAAGGGTTTTGAACAAAGATAGGATGGTTAATACATTTATTCAGTCCTGGATCTCCATAATATGCTTAAAACTTAAACCAACAAGTAAAGTAGGTTCATAACACAGGTACACTTCTGCAAAATATGTGAATTTAAGTCTATGCATTTTCTTAAAACATCCCCACTAAAACCCTTTTATCCTTCACCATTCAGTCACAACTGAGGGCACTTCATAGATGAGAGGCAAGGAAAAGGTAACTGATTTTGTTTTCTTCAATGAAAAACAAAATCAGTGGCCTTTTGAAAAAGCACCTTTGCGACAACCACAACCTGGATGACTAAGAATCTCCATAGATATTCCCTCTAAAAGCATGCTCTGTTACTTTGAAATCTCAAAAAACACCCTCAAAGAAAATGCCAAGGAGCCCTGAGACAGTGCAAAAGAAAATAAATGCAGATTGAGTTCATGAAGTCTTTCCTGATACGTTTTATGCTTAAGACCTTCCACCACTTTTTGTAGCCCGTCTTTGGACCCGTTCAATTTTGTCAATATCTTTTTGGACACCTCACCTACAAAAAGATATTGACAAAATTGAACGGGTCCAAAGACGGGCTACAAAAAGTGGTGGAAGGTCTTAAGCATAAAACGTATCAGGAAAGACTTCATGAACTCAATCTGTATAGTCTGGAGGACAGGAGGAATAGGGGGGACATGATCGAAACATTTAAATATGTTAAAGTGTTAAATAAAGTCCAGGAGGGAAGTGTTTTTAATAGGAAAGCGAACACAAGAACAAGGGGCCACAATCTGAAGTTAGTTGGGGGAAAGATCAAAAGCAACATGAGAAAATATTATTTTACTGAAAGAGTAGTAGATCCTTGGAACAAACTTCCAGCAGATGTGGTACATAAATCCACAGTAACTGAATTTAAACATGCCTGGGATAAACATATATCCATCCTAAGATAAAATACAAAAAATAGTATAAGGGCAGACTAGATGGACCATGAGGTCTTTTTCTGCCGTCAGTCTTCTATGTTTCTATGTTTCAAACTGGGGAGAATATCTAGGTTGGGGAGAATATCTAGAAGTTCCACAGATTAAATCAGGCAGTTCAACAAGGATTGCTTTGATGGGACTTTCCATTGCATAGAATTCTTTCCCATAAGAAACCTTCAAAATATGCATTATGGAAGCCTTCAGTAATTGTCTACAATGTATGGTTCCATAAAGGTATTTCAAGGGGATTACCTTCTAAATCTTGTGGGATTTATTATTGGAAATTGGATTGGGTACTTTCAAATTATGTCATTATTGTGTTTTATTAGGGTTTTTTAATGTAATCAAGAGGATAATTTAAGATAATATATGTTATTTTGCTGTTTGAAGGGGCCAATGAAGTACTTGGCCTTACTCCAGGAAAATCTGGCCATGAAAAGTTCCACTGAAATGGGATATGAATGAGTTGCGACTAAGTTCACATACAGATTATGATCAAATAGTGCATACTTCCACCAGGAAGTTCAGTATTAAGTAACATTTTTTTTTTTAAAAAGGTTCAGAACTTGTGGTGTGTTTTCTTATGATTTAGCAATGGGGGGAAAGAGTTTCTGTTCCATCAAGTGCTTAAATCATTTTGCTTTCAATGTTTCTAGTCCTACCGGATGCATTATAATGCTGAAGTATATTACAATAGATTTAGGATGTCATAGTTAATGCTAGCCAATATCTCCTGTGGGTTAAGCTAATACGTTATGATTGGTGTGCACAGTAACAGAAGACAACTGTGTGTGCTGACTGTTATGACTTCTTGTAAAGCTTTGTAAAAATGACAACAGCCATAGTATGTTGGTGATAGAGAGTGTAGGGCCCAAAGCTGCCTTTATTTTAAAAAAAAATCAAAACAAAAGTATTTTCTATTGGGAAGCTTTAATTCAGAAATCTCATTTCAAATCCACCTTGCTTATTTTATGTGTAAATTTCCAAATAAGTAAATAAATAAATCCTTTTGTTGTATGTTCCAAAATATTTTTAACTTCTTAAACTTGTTTTTCAAACTATGTTTGCTAAGGATTAAAGAAAAGTCATTCGGTGTTTTCACATTTTCTGTTAATAGCTAATATGGAAACTATGAGCAATTTCCAAACAGGATTAGAACATAGAAACATAGAAGATTGACATCAGAAAAAGACCTCATGGTCCATCTAGTCTACCCTTATACTATTTCCTGTATTTTATCTTAGGATGGATATATGTTTATCCCAAGCGTCTTTAAATTTAATTCCTGTGGATTTACCAACCACGTCTGCTGGAAGTTTGTTCCAATGATCTACTACTCTTTCAGTAAAATAATATTTTCTCATGTTGCTTCTGATCTTTCCCCCAACTAGCCTCAGATTGTGTCCCTTTGTTCTTTTGTTCACTTTCCTATTAAAAACACTTCCCTCCTGAACCTTATTTAACCCTTTAACATATTTAAATGTTTCGATCATGTCTCCCTTTTTCCTTCTGTCCTCCAGACTATACAGATTGAGTTCATTAAGTCTTTCCTGATAAGGAAGGCTTAAGGCCTTCCACCATTTTTGTAAAAGGATTGAAAAAGATTGAAAAAGGAAGTATGCAAACCCCAATGCCCTTTTCAATTTGAGCAAGATGGCAATTCCCATCTTGCAGTCTCCTTGTGAGGATCAAGTGCGTGGAGTATTCGTAAGTGATCTCAAGTCCTTCTCTGTATCTGGAGAGTAATAATGAAAGAGCTCTGCATGTTGGCTCTTCATTTCTCCATTTTAGTGGAGTTTTTTTCCTTAGCCCCTCCCGCCCCCCGAGAAATCTAAGTGAGGGGAGTCAGTAAGTTCTGAGCCAGGAAAAAGTTGAAGGCTGCATGTGGGGTGGTGGTGTTGCCTTCAAGTTAGTGTTGACTTGGACTAAGGCAAACATATCAAATTCAGGACCATGGACAGCAACTCTACAGCTAAATTGCAGCTCTGTTTCTCCATTGGAATTGTTCCAATGTTCATGTTCAAAAACCTCTCCGTGTCAGAGTCAAAACATTTGTCTTGAATTTGAAAGAGATCTTTTGAGGTTGAAGCACTTCTGTTCAGGCCAGCCTGGTTTTGACTCAGAGGGAAGTATTTTATATCTAAACTGGGGTGTTTTAAGGTAGAAAAAGGATTTTATGGTCAAATCAGGACAGGACTGTTGGACTTTCCATCCCTTCAGGTAATATCGCTAACTTCTAACTCTAAAAGTGGGAGAGGCAATAATCAAATTGTACAGTGCTCATGGGCATTCATTTAAGGTGCATTAAATGAGCATCTTTAAATTATTCCTTGGAATATACTTCTCCCTGAACATCTTGGATGACAGGTGGAACATCCACATGATAAATAAATAAATATGATGAGCTTTTCAATATGAAGCTGAAGAACAGCTTGTCATCATTGTTTTGCTCAGTAATGGTAGTTACTAATGGGACAGGTGGTTAGCTGCAGTTGTTCTCAGGTCTCCTGCTACCCATCCTGGAGTCAGCCTGCTGTCTGAGTTGCCAAAGGCTTAAAAACATAGAAGATTGACAGCAGAGAAAGATCTCATGGTCCATCTCGTCTGCCTTTATACTATTTCCTGTATTTTATTTTAGGGTGGATATATGTTTATCCCAGGCATGTTTAAATTCAGTTACTGTGGATTTACCAACCATGTATGCTGGAAGTTTGTTCCAAGCATCTACTACTCTTTCAGCCAAAAAATATTTTCTCACATTGCTTCTGATCTTTCCCCCAACTAGCCTCAGATTTTGGCCCCTTATTCTTGTGTTCACTTTCCTATTAGAAATACTTCCCTCCTATAAAATAGTTTATAAAAAAATTATGGAATGTGCACAATTAGACATGATGACAAAACACTTGAATAATCAAAGTAGAAACAGAATATTACAAAATATGGAACAAATTATATGAATGTTGGAATTTTAAAAATAACGTTAAAAGTTAAAGTAACAAGAATTTAGAACTTCTTGAACTCATAGTTTTGAAATTTTATGTTAGAGTTTAATAGTTTAAAAATGTTTATAGTAGAACAAACTTAGATATGTTATTCATTATATTATATTTTTTGAATAAGTATTTTACAGACAAAGTAATTAAATTAACATATAGAGTTAAATTTAATAAATACCTAATACAAATGTATGCTATTTTTGTATTGATCTGATTATAGTCAGGTTTTTATTTTTTGTAGTACAGTAGTTAGATTTCTAAGACAAGCGGAGCAATGGCAGATCCTTAAAAAAAAACCACTTCCCTCCTGAACCTTATTTAACCCTTTAACATATTTAAATGTTTCGATCATGTCCCCCCTTTTCCTTCTGTCCTCCAGACTATACAGATTGAGTTCATTAAGTCTTTCCTGATAGCTTTTATGCTTAAGACCTTCCACCATTCTTGTAGCCCGTTCAATTTTATATTGTTTGTGAGATTATCACTGGAGCAACTACATATTTAACAAAACTTGAATGTTCACAGGCTTCTTTATGCAATTATACTTTGCCTTTTCCTTGGGGATGGGGGAGAACAGTCTCAAAGAGATCTGTGCTTTCCTGAATATTGTGGAAGGACTGACACATATACAGCTATAACCAAGATAGGGCAGAGTTACATTACATATCTGGCCCAGATTGCTATTTTCAACATCATGAAGTGCAGGGGTGGGTTCTAAATCATTTTATTGCCACCTAGGTGTTTTTAGAACACTTGAGATGTTTAGGGTAATTCGCATTCTTTCTCAGGGTGCACAACCTTGGCTACTGACACAAACTGGTTCTGAGCAATCCTGATCTTCAACAAGCTATCTTTCCCTCCATCTCAATTTCCAATCAGGTACACATGTAGTTTGACTGCCCATTTCTTCCACCCATGTTCCCCACCTCTCCCTTAACCTTTGCTGGCACCATCCAGGGCAGAATATTTTTTTCTCCATATTGTTCATTTATTGATTCATTCATTCATTGATTCATTGATTCATTCATTGATTGATTCATTCATTCATTGATTCATTCATTCATTGATTCATTCATTCATTGATTCATTCATTCATCATTAATTAATCAAATTCAAATTCAAATTTAGAATTAATTAATTAATTAATTAATTAATTCATTAATTCATTAATTCATTCATTCATTCATTCATTCATTCTAAATTTGAATTTGAATTTGAATTTGAATTTGAATTTGAATTCCCGCCCAACTTCTAAAGGACTCTGGCCAGACTCACAACCAAAAAAAAAAAAAAGTAAAATATACAAGGTGTTGTGGTTGGCTCTGGGCCAGTTCCTGTTACGAGGACTGTGGGTGTTGGTTTGGGAGAATCCTCACGTTATCACAAACCGGTTTTGCTGCCAACAGCTTCAGACAGTGAGGATTCTGGGTCAAGGGCAAGTTCTGGGAGTGAAGCAGGATCGGATGATGAGGTAGTTACAGGCAGCCCATTAGCTAGTGGCCCCATTAGTGAATCATCATTAGATTCAGAGGAAGAGAGATTCATAGATGCTCGCAGGCGCAGGTTTATGGCGAGAAGGGAACAACTGTGCAAGTATTGTAGAAAATAAGGGAGAACACCTGTGGCTGGGGCTAATGGGACTGCTGATAAATTTCCAGCATTGCTGAGAGCGTGCATGGGAAATTATCCGTTTGGTGAGAGATGAGTGCTGTTTTCTTTTGAACTGCTTCAGGATTTACCAGGACTTTTGGAATATTTCACAGTTAAGTACAGCTTGAGGACTCTTGAAGGGGAGGTGGCTGTGACATCTTCACAGCTGCCTTTATCTGCTCTGCTTTTGTTTTTGCTTTTCACAGCATTCCAGGCTTGTGGTTTGTGGGAGAGCACTTTGGCTGATTAAAGTGCGTGTGTACAATATTTTTCTGTTGATAAACCGACTCTTTGTTTACTTTACAACAGTGTGTGTGTTTGTATTTACACTTCGTATTTAATTAGTTAATTAGGTTAGTAAGGCTCGTAATGTGAAGCCCGGCATAACACAAGGTAATATTAAAACAATTAAAAACCAACAAGTAAAAACAAATAAAACCATTAAAACCATGCATATCACCAATGGCCAGATCCTGATGGTGTGCCCTCAGATCAATGGCCCCAAGCTTGCAGGTCTTTACAGCTTTCCGGAAGGCAAGTAGGGTGGAGGCAGTCTGGATCTCGGGAAGTAGCTGGTTCCAAAGAATCGGAGCCGCCACAGAGAAGGCCCTCCTCACACTGATTAGCTGATGGGAACGCAAGAAGACCAAATATTTAGGCCCTTATCGGTCGCTGGGAGCTATGTGGTAGCAGGCAGTCTCAGAGATAGTCTGGTCCTAAGCCATGTAGGTTGGGATATGACTTCATTTCAAACTAGCATCCATTCACATCAGTTTACAGGAACTGACAAGGTGCATTAAAAAAAAACCTCAAAGAAAAATCCCTGGAATAACGTATGTTATTGCAAAAAAAAAAAAGAGGCTCAAAGAGGCAATCAGTAATGAAAAATAAAATTGTTAAGCAACATTCTCTCCCTTTTCTAAATTATGAATATTCATAAGTCTAAATGAAGTATGGACTCAGTTAATAGCACAGCATGGAATGTTAAAGCAGAAGTAATTTGACACCTGTTTTGCTTCTGTGAGAATATTAAGGAACTTTATCTTAAATAGCAGAGGCGTCATTTTTCTTTCTCATGCAAATACTGATTAGTTATTTATTGTCCACCTGTTGAAGTAATCCCTGCCCTTGTTGGTTACATTTTACATGCATGCTGAATGGCTCTCCATTCATCCAAACAGAAAACCATCTTTCAGAAGTAGCTGTGCCTAATAAATTCTGGGTTGTTGTGTTTTTTTTTAATCATTTTGTAGAGGTAATATAGCCTTCAGCACTACATCCTGGGGTAGAATGTCAAAGTTTCAAGAACCAATTCTAAGGAGTTGTGAAAATTGAGGGAGAAGAAAGAGGAGAAAGATGGAGGCATAAATATTAAACTGAATAACGTATGGTCAATATTCAACCTTGTGGGAATCTTAGATTTTGAGTAGAATTCTGCTTCCCTGATGAGGAAGAAGTAAGTGGGGTGGTTTAAATAGTCTTTCTCTAGGCACATCATTTTGGAGGATCAAACGATCACCTCCTTTTACCATTATTTATCCTGCAGCACTTCGTTTTAAATCATTTGAAATGAGAATATGGGAATTTTAGATTAAAATTCCTATATTAGGAAAAGCAAGTAGGATGCTTGGCTACATAGCTAGAGGTAGAACAAGCAGGAAGAGTGAGGTTGTGATCCCCTTATATAGAGCGCTGGTGAGACCACATTTGGAATACTGTGTTTGGTTCTGGAGACCTCACCTACAAAAAGATATTGACAAAATTGAAAGGGTCCAAAGATGGGCTACAAGAATGGTGGAAGGTCTTAAGCATAAAACATATCAGGAAAGACTTCATGAACTCAATCTGTATAGTCTGGAGGACAGAAGGAAAACGGGGGACATGATCGAAACATTTAAATATATTAAAGGGTTAAATAAGGTTCAGG